>NC_051185.1:138758218-139054143 GCF_013339695.2 Rhipicephalus sanguineus
TAGCAAGGGTCTAGGTCGGTAGGGTCTCCTATTGCAGAGTATGGGGAGCCTTGGTGAAGTGTAAAGCCGCGAGCCGCCTCGTACGCATGCAGGTTCCCGGTGACGCCCTCGTGCCCCGGTGCCCAAGTCACAGTCTGGAGTCTTTCATATCGGGGTCCCATTCAACCCCAAGCAATATTCGGAGCGCCTGTGCTCCAAATTCCTTTGCTCTTTAGATAGTTTCTGTAAGCCTTTTGTGAGTCAGTAATGATGGTTAATGGAGCCTTTTGCGTCCATCCCTCCTTTTGTGCAAGAGCTATGGCGACCTCTTCCACTTCTGTTGTCGAGGCTCGATCTATTGAAGCACAGGCTGTAATTTTCCCTCTACGGTCTGTGACTACAGACAGCCTTCCTTTCATCGGTCTGATAAGGCGCAGCGTCAGTGAATCGCGCCGTGTTCTTATATTCTGTCATTTTGTGAATGTATTCCGCCCTGGCCTTTCATCTCCCAGCATGCAGAGTAGGATCCATGTTATTTGGTATTGGCAATACCGTGTGCCATTGTCTAAGTTCGTTTGCTACATCTTTAGTTTCTTGATGTTTTGTATTAATGCATCGCTCCCTAGATTTGTTACGACTGCTGTGCCAGTTGGAGTCTGGAGAAGGCGATTTTCTTGTGCTTGTAGCTGTGCCTCAAATAGCCCTTCAATTGTGCTATAAAGACCAAGCGCCAATAGCTCGTCGTTTGAAAAATTCGGCGGTAATCTTAGGGCTGTCATGTAGACCATTCTTATTATTTTGGTTGCTTTCACTTTCTCTTCCCTGTTCATATCATGATACGGAAGTGAGCATGTAATGCGACTGATGATGAGACTTTTGACCAGTCTCTTGTTCTCTCAAGTCCTTACAGCTGTATGTTATGCGCGAGACCATGCGTGAAATCTACTGTACCGCTGTTTTGAGTTTATTTAATGTGTGCAGACATCTCTGATTAGCTTGCAGCCAGGTACCTAGTATTCTTATGGTATCTTTCTCACGAATGATATTTCCTTCTAGCCTGACTTCCAGCTTTAGACTCGGGTCCGTCCTTTGTGCTTTTCTGTTTGTGTAGCGAATAAATTCAACATTTCCGCTGAGCATTGAAGTCCCCCGTATCCTTGTGTACTCTTCTATGCTTTCTAGCTAGCTGTTGTAATCTACCTTCTTTCTCCGCTAGGCTGCCTGTAGTTGTCCATACTGTGATGGCATCTGACATCGCATTATGGACACCACATATGTGATGTGTATCGCATGCTGCAGGGCACGACTCAATGCGGATCTCTTGTTTACCAAACGGAAGCGCACTGATCTATCTATCTATCTATCTATCTATCTATCTATCTATCTATCTATCTATCTATCTATCTATCTATCTATCTATCTATCTATCTATCTATCTATCTATCTATCTATCTATCTATCTATCTATCTATCTATCTATCTATCTATCTATCTATCTATCTATCTATATTGCCATGTCTTGCTGCTTTCATCATTTCGTTGACTCTATACCAAAGCATGAGTATACCACAAACAATAATTATAGTCTGATATCATGACACGCGTGTCATATGTACTACGTCATCACATACATGAGAAGCAGCTGTCTTGATGTCATGCTGGCTTTTTAATTGACTAGCTACATACCACCCCACTGAGTCCTCGTGGTCTTCCCTTACATCCGCGAAATTTTCATGAGTTCGGTAGAAGCGCCTTCGCGCAGAAGAGGTGCATGTACAAGGTGGTCGCTGTATGCAGCCGTCCTTACAATGACGATGCTGCGCAGCTCAAGACTTTGCAACAAATCATGGGCTTAAAGCAAAGTGTGAATATTGTTTTGAAATAGTGTGTACTGTTTTATGAGAGAGCTGTGCGCAGCTATCCTTTACATTCCGCTAACAACAGGCCTGCTTATACGCACTATCATTGGAGCCACTTAACAGGAAACGTTATACTTAATCCTTATCCTCTTCTACCGCCATAATTTCACAGCTAAATCATGCGGCTTCCCGCTAACTACAGTGTTGATATATGTCTGAAGCGCGATACCGATAACGGATGAACAAACTTCCCAGCAAAGCATTGCCTCTTTTAGCAGTGTGCCTTACTAGATCCGCTGAAAGTAAATGTTTCGTCCTTTCTTCTCACTCAGCATTATGGATTACAGCGAGAAGCGGACCTATCTCGCATTGAGAATAACACTGTCCGCTACTGGTGGCTAATAATGGAAGAAGCAAGAACTGAGGAGGGGCCCTGATGTCCCTCTGTGTAAATCCTCGGTGAAGCAGGAAGCCGGTCATATTGTCTGAGCATATTCTCCACCCTTGTTTACGTGCGAACAGCGCCGTAGAAGCCACGTCTCTCTCTCCGGCTCGAAAACCACGTGGGCTGCGCGGCGCCGTGGCGATCCGAAACCAATGGAACGGAATTCAACGCGCTGTGCTACCGTGATGTTACGTCATTTTTAGTCACTCGAGTAGTTCATGATGTTACATGATTCTAGTCACGTGCAAGTTATTTATTTACTTTTATTTTATATTCATTATACTGTCAACCCCTAATGGGGTTTCTACATGGGGGGACACTTAAAGCCGAGGGACAAGAAATCGCGATACAGAAATTTTACAGTGCAAATGTAGGTACAGTTTATACATAGGTGACAGGACATAGATAAGTATCTAGTAACATACATGCCAAATGTAGAAAATTTGCCTGGGCTACACACATAGTTGAGCATCAAACAAGCAGTAAATTATTTAGAAATCAGTCTTACAATGCAAAGCATCTAGCACCCGTGTGTCCTACATTCGTCAGATAGATGTTGTAATGAACACCTCGGCAAGTTCTAAATATTTTTGGACTGCCCTTTGCAACAGGGTTGGGGCGTCTAGCGCGTTCCACATAAAAACGGAAAGAAAGGAACAGTATGAAGTGTTCATGCAAAAGAATGCATCTAGAGTCAGCGGGTGTCTGTGTCGGGTGATCCTAGATAGACGTATATTGATTTGGTCTGAGGCGTTAATCTTGAATGAATTGTGCAAAAGTAAGTAAAGAAACTTGAGGCGGCGAAGCTTCGCTCTGCTGGATAAAGGGGCGAGCCCTGCGCGTCGCAATAATGCAGTAGGCGAATCTGTGTGCCGGTGTCCGTTGTAAATAAATCAAACAGGTTGACGATGCACACTTTTTAGTGCAGATACGCAGTTAGATGTGTACGGGAAGCAGAAAATGTTTGCATACTCTAAAATCGGGCGTACAAGTGAAACATAAGCAAGAAGCATTATCTCTGGGGGTGAGTTATTCAAGGCACGTTCAAGAAAGAAGAGCTTCTTGGTGCCTTTTTTTTGCTATATGCTGAACGTGCATTATCCAGTTCAAATCGGATGTGACGTTGATACCCAGATATCGGTATTCGTTAACAGAACGCCGTGCAGCGCTGCCAGAACAACAAGTGAATTCGAGTAGAAATTTTTCTTGGTAACGGACACAGAGACTGTCTTTTCTTTGTTAACGATCATGTTGTAATCGTGACACCACTCAAACACATTGTGTAAGGCGCTGTGGAGTATAATTTGGTCTTAGTGGTGTTTGACTTCGTGGTAGAGCGCGCAGTCATCTGCAAATAATCTAACTTTGACTTCACATTGGTTAGCTATATCATTATTAAAGAGCAAAAGTAAAAGTGCTGCCCGCACGGATGCCTGGGATACACCTGATAGTACGGGAATAATATCGGAGGTGTGTCCAACAAGTTGGACAAATTCGTAGCGGGCAGTTAAATGGTTTCAGATTCATTTCGTGAGAGGCCCATTACCAACAAAATGTTCAAGTTTGTAGATCAATTTCCGGTGTGATACACGGTCTAACGTTCTGGATAAGTCAAGGAAAATTATGTCAAGTTGAGACTGATTGTTTATACCCTGCGAAAGATCATGTACACATTCAACAAGCTGCGTTACGGTGGATAATTCGTTTCTAAAGCCGCGCTGGCAAGGACGAATTAGTTCATCATCCACAACATATTGAGTTAGAAAATATGCTCAAGGACTTTACTGCATGTGTATGTTAGAGATATAGGCCGGTAATTGTTCGGGGATTGTTTATCCCCTCATTTTTGTATGGGAATTATGTCCAATGGGAATTATTTTCCAATCAGAGAGAATTTGACATTCTTCGATCAATTTCTGGTATGAGAAAAATATATTTACTATAAGGCTGAGCGTAACGTTTAAAAAAATCATTAGGAATGTCATCCGGACCTCTGCTTTTCTTACCGTCAAGGTTTAGAAGCAAAGATAGCACTCCCGCCTCAGAAATTAAGTCACGTTACATGATTTTAGTCACGTGAGTGTTATGTGATTTTAGTAACGTGACTAGACGTTACGTGATTTTGGTCACGTGACTCTTATTACGTGATGCTTCGCACTAGTGGTGCCAAGCCTGAAGGGAGTGCGGAGCTGGACAGCCCTATTTGTTTCTGTTTTTTAGATGCGAAGCAGCTTTTGCGCTGAGCTTTTTCCGTAGTTCCATTGGCGACCGTCCGTTTTCTAAAACCTAGCCATCTGTAACATATTGAGCGCGCTCGCGCCAAGCAGAAGCCTTTTTCGTCTTGTTCTTCGACCGCCTTGATGATGATACGTGCAGAGCACTTTAGGGGCCCGGGCTGCCGTATGCTGTCCTAGCTTGACGTTACGCAGACAAAACCACGTGTGCTGGCACGCGCTAGCGCGTTCGGGCATCTGTAAGGGGCTGGGTAAGACGCTGTGGCCTCTCCCCCTTACATTCTCTCAGCAACCATGTGATGGCCTCGGCGAACGAGATTCTGCAGACGCGCGATGAACCAATGCGTTGTATCCTGGTCAGAACGCGCTGGCACGCGCTAGCGCGTTCGGGCCTCTTTAAGGGGTTGGGTAAGATGATGCTGTGGCCCTCTCCCCTTTAACCTCTCTCAGCAATCACGTGATGGCGACGGGGAACGAGATTCTACAGACGCGGGATGAACCCGCGTGGCATGCTCCAACAGGAGTTCGCTCTTTCTCTTTTTAAAGATGATAGTCTTTCTTGGGGAACTTAAACCTAGAAATTTCCCTGAGCACTTGAAATCCTTCACCTGCTTCATCCAAATTTGCCTAAAGAGGCCAGAAGGCCAATATCATCTCCTTCTCCTCAGTCGATTGCATTGCACCCTCCCCCCTTCCGAAAGCTTTATACACCCAATGGTCTTCTGCGCTGCTTCCCTGATCGGAGCAACTGGACGCTTTCTGCACGCCACAAGGTTGTTTAGTGCCTCCGGGATCGCCCTATCTTTGACTATGCGGCGAGATCATCATGTGATGCCGGCAGCAATTTTGGCGATCTGTGACGTAATTACGTCATAGGGTGACGTCATAACTTGGTGATGATATTTTGCATCCCACGTGTTGACGCCGACGGTAACTTTTCGAGTTTGATGAGGTATCCACTGTTTTCCCCTCAATAAACCGGAACGAAACTCACGGAGACCGAAAGTGCTGGAACTGTGAAGTCCACAGACCGACCTTGTCGGAGCTTCGGATGTGGAATAATGCGATGGAGGTTTTGAAACCGCAATTTTAAGTACGAATGTGTAACCACTCCTAATTCTCTTTACACACCGACCCTATTGACTGGGGAAAGGTAACGTGAGAAGTGCAAAATAAGATTTATTCCCAACAAGCAGCTACTCGGACACAAAATAGGTGCCGCATAGCTGTATGGACTCAGTTCTCTGGTTGCGACGTTTAACCCATTTAACGACTCATGTGTGTTTGAGGGGCTAATCTGAAAGGGATTTGTACTTTACCTCCCGCCGTACGCTTTGCGCATCCAGGGACGCAGCAAAATCAGTTGCATTTCATTTTGTTGGTTTTCTTTAGGGAGCTGCTTGGCCAGGTTCTTAAGCTGAGGCGAAGTCCCGCGCCGTACGCGTAACCTTAGTTCCAGAGGTGACCGCTACAGGCGCGGCTCTCGCGAAAGAGATGTCTTCCTCTTCTTCTTCGAGCGCCTTGATGATTATATTAACTCAGGCAAAATCACATATAGCATAGCCAACTGTAGCATGCGGCGCTCGCTCCAATTCGGCAGCTTTATTCTTCCTTTCTTCCTCTTTTTTTGTTTTTTGTTCTGTCTTTGTGTGCCTTTTTTGTCTCTGTGTATTTCAATTTTTTTTCTCGTTCCATCCATTTCATTCTATTTCTCGGTCTTTCTGTCTTCTTCTTTGTTGCCTTTCTTTCTCACTCTCTATGTATTTCTCGCATCCTCCTCCTTTCTACCTCTTTCTCTCGCGCTCTATTTCTTTCTCTCTCTTCGTTTCATTTTCTCTCTTCCTCTCCTTCATTCTCTGTCTGCCTTTCGTTCTCTCTTTCATTAAATACGTCATCGACAGTATTTAACGTCACAGAAGGAGGCTGTACAAGCGCTACTGCGCTTTGTGCGATCCTCGGACCTCTTTGGACGACTGTATCGAGTGTTTTCTGTGTCTTTTTTGTCTGTGCGAGTGCATGTTTTTTTTTTCATTTTTTAACACGAAAGTGTTCTATGGCGGTGTCCACCAAGATTTCACTGACGATATTTCTGTGAAAGAAATGACGTTGGTAAAAATTCACACGAACAGAAGACAAACAAAAATTATGAGAAAAACTTGCGCTGGCTAGAATGACCCGAAAGTCGAACCCACGACACCTAGGTCAGTGGCGATAGGTCCCTGGCACTCTACCCACTGCGCTACCCACACACATAGACGGGGCTGTACATACGCGCCTACATACATTACTCACTGTCCCTTTCATAGTAACCTTGGTTGGCGGGAAGCGGTGTCGCCGTTTGTGAACGGTGCAGTGAAGTGCTGCAATAAGACACTTACATGCGACGACAGCTTCGGCAGTTTCAGCTTTCGGTGCGGCGAGAGACACGCCTGTGAAAAGCGGGACGCCTTACCACGTTCATGGCTCAAGCTACGAATTGTGCCCCTCGAATTCCTGAAGCGATGTATGGTGTACGCATGAGCACAGGCGTAGGTTACACTGTTACGACAGTGCGTACACCTTGGCGTTCCTCTCCTCTGATGAGGACGCTTTTAATCAGTGCATAATAGGTGTCAGTGTTTATTATGTTCCTGTTGATGCCATCTTAACGCGGTATTCGCCATATGATGTGCCCAGGTGTATGTTAACTGCTTCAGCTACCACAAAAGTTAAATCATGATCATGGATGTTGGTCGTCGGGATGGCGATGCGCCATTAGGCGTCAACGTGGGTAAATCGAGGTCAAACGGGCTTTAGCTGCCAATCACCAATAGACATTGCGAAAGCTCTCATGCATCAATGTACAATTAGCAATCAAATATACCCTTGTGAAGACTTGGTTTCCATTTGCGCTATGCCGATTCCTATAACGTAGAGATCAACCATGCTTTTTTTACTTTCCGTTCAACTTGAGCAAGCCACAGCGTCACGCTAATTTCGAGACGGCTCACGAGACGAACCAATGAGACAAATCTCATTGGTTTGTCTTGTTACAAAAAGCATCCCTGACGTTTCAATAAACCCAAAGGTGCCTCCTGCGACGAACACTCGGAGGCGCCAGGGTACGCGAGTGCTAGGAATGGAGTGCTACATGAAGGGTATTCTTTATTTAAAAATAAAAGGTGAATTACTTTCTGTGATAAGTACTCCCCTTAATAATCGGTGTGTTTAGAAAAAGTTTATTTCATCACAGGACGCTACTAGCAGTTGGGTACAGTGTCGTAATCAAAGACAGTAACATATACAAATGTCTAAGCACTATATACATGAAACATTTTTACACAGAAGTCCAAGTCCACAGGACGTCTTCAACACATGCTTCAGTGGGCTAACATACACTTACAACAATCCTAATTTCACATAATATACAAGACTTCGTGAACATACAACCACATGTGTACCATATGTACAGATGTGTAACATGTGTACATATGGTACACATGTGTAACATATGTAACATATGTAACATATGTAACATATGCAACCACATGTGTAACATATGTACAACATATGTTATGGTGTAGGCAATGTACAGATTGAATAATGTTAGCATGAAATGTATATCGGTGTACTGAAGGATCGAACGATCAAGGCCTGCCAGTGTCACTTGAAGCCACTTATTTAAAAACGTTATGCTTAATCTAAAAGAACTTGTTTTTGGGCGAGTTGGTGCCTTAGTTTGCTGAACATATCGTAAGTGGCGCGAAGCTAGGAACATGAAAAAGGGCCGGAGGAAAGAGACAGAAGACAGACGGATGACAGACTGACTTCTGTCTCTTTCCTCCGGCCCTTTTTCATGTTCCTAGCTTCGCGCCACTTACGATATGTTCAGCAAGTTATGCTTAATCCTTGTGCACTTCTACCTCCATTCTTTCTCAAACTAATGAAGCAGCTTTGCGCTAACTACACCATGGGTATTTGTCTAGAAGTTGATCCCGATGATGTATGAAAAATCCTTCCGTCCAAACATCGCCTCTTTTAGCAAAGTGTCTAACTAGACGCCTAAAGACGAGAGGACAACGCCGATACCAAGTTTGGCTGGTGGGTGGACTTTTCGTTTTTCCAAGTGTATTTCGCCCGGATCGCGCTGCCGAGAGCTAGCCTCACCCCGGGCGCGGCATCCGAGCGCCGTACCCACCTACTTTTCTAACCGAACATGGAAGTTTCCGTGGAAGGGGAGGAATTGCTCCCAGAAATGTTTTCGGAAGATCTGGGCTGGCAGACGGCCGTTGCCAGGCGTTCGTCGAGAAGAGCAGCAAGTACCGTCGAATCGAAGAAGGAAGATGTTAGACCTAGCGCCAGTACATCTGCCGGGCATCGGCAGAATGGAGAGTGGAATAAGAAAAGAGTGATCAAGGCAGGACGCATGCCCCCGCTCCCTAAAGACGACGCTAAGATCATAATAAGGCCAAGGGGAGGCTTGGATGTGTCCAAGGTTGGTGCAACGAACGTAGGCAGAGCAATCATGGCAGCAGCAGGAGTCACTGAAGCCCATGCTGGAGCAGATGTCATCTGCCCGAACTTGCAGCAAAACATAATCGTGGTTAGCACGCCAGACAGGGACAATGCAGCAAGATACAATAGAATCAAGTCGATCGTGGTGATGGGAAAAGAACACGAGGTCAGTGCCTACGAAGCGGCGCCGCACTGTACTTGTAAGGGGGTGATTAGAGGCATCACCCTGAGCGACAGCCCTGAGGAGTTGGAGAGGAACATCATCAATGTCAGAAATCCGCTGGCTCTGGCGGCGAAAAGGATCAAGAACACGGGCTCAGTTATTGTGGCATTCGACGGCTGGAAGGTTCCGAACTTTGTGCGCTACGGACCAGTGTTGGTGAGGTGCTGTTTGTATCGAAAACAAGTGGACAACTGCTATGCATGTGGCAGATTGGGACATCGGGCCGATGTGTGCCCCACCCCGAACGAAACTATTTGTAGGGGATGCAGCGCACCGAACCCGGACGAGCAGCATCAATGTATTCCCAAGTGCAAGCTGTGCGATGGTGCGCACATGACAGCAGCCAAAGTGTGCAGACACCGGTACCAGATCCCGTACGTGGTAAGGAGAAGAAGATGGGAAAGGACGGCAGAAGCCTCCAGAAACCGAGACTCGACCCCACCATCTGGCAGCGGTGACAGCAAGCAGACTCAGCAGCTTTCGACACAAGGGCACAGAGGACGCTCCAGGTGCAGACGGCGTTCCCGGTCGACAGGGCGCTCTCGGTCGACAGGGCGCTCCCGGTCCACAGGGCGCTCCAGTTCCTCGTCCACGGCCAGGGGGCGTTCCAGCTACCAATGTCACCGAGGCGGAGGAGGACTGCAAGTCAAGTTCCAGCCGACTTGGGCTGATCGTGTCCGTGGAGACGTCACCGGAAAACAGGTAACGCAGGGTTTGCCGCCAGAGCATGAAAACGACAGGCTTGCGCAATTAGAACGCGAAAACGAGATGATGAGGAATACGATAGCAAAACTCATGGCAGAAATGGCCGAGATTAGGAGAGGCAAGGGAGAGCTCTCTAGCTTGGCAGACAAGCAAATAGCTGAGTCGGTACCGACGGAGATACCCGTGGTGGCCGCCTGTGACGCGGAGAGGCCCGCCAAAAAGAGGGCCATTGGTGGAGAGCAGGAGACAATGGCGAGCAGAGCAAAGTCAGAGATTCGCGAGATGCTCTCTTCTCTGAGCGAGAGCGTGAAGCAGATGAATGAAACGGTCTCCCACCTCCAGTGCAGCATGCTAACCATGGAAGAGAGGTACCATCAGCGCTTTTGCAAAGTAGAATCGTTTCCAGAAAATGTGGCAATGGGCCCGCGGCCGCTCCAGGCAATGGCCTCAGCCGGTGAGAACGTGAGGGCTTTCGAGATGGTCAGTGAACCAATTCAGCAACAGCCACAGGATGGCCAAGCAAACTAATTGTTTTAGAATATGGCAATGGAACTGCAGGGGGTTTCTCCACAAGAGGGCCCCCTTGCAGCAATTTATTCGCACACACGAGGAGAAACCACACGTGGTACTCCTGCAAGAAACACTAACCGAAAGTGTAGGTCTACCTGGCTACCGATCTGTTGCAAAGCACGATGAAGGAAGAGGCGTCGGTGTCTTGATAAGCAAGAGGCTGACACATATCACCCACGACCTGCAAGTGGCTTCAAGTAAAATCGAATACATAATGATAGAAATCATTCCTGGACCCGTGAGTAGGGGGAGCATCTTCATCTTGAATGTCTACAGCAGCCCAAAAGACTTGAGGCAGCACTTTAGGACCCTCGTCTCCAGGGCATCACAGCTCGCCAGAGACTCCCCGCTGGTCATTGCTGGCGACTTTAATGCTCCCTATCACACCTGGGGCTATCCATATGATACACACAAGGGGGAGGATCTCTGGAGAGAGGCGCTCAACCGGGACCTGATGCTTGTCACCGACCCGTCATTCCCCACTAGATGTGGTACGTCGGCTAGCAGGGACACTACTCCTGACTTGACCTTCGTCAGAGGAGCGGCGGCAGCTAAGTGGGTCAACCTCAACATAGACCTGGGTAGTGACCACTACATCCTGGCCACGACCTTGCAGGTAGAGCAGAGAAAACTGCGCAAGTTTATGGTCACCGATTGGGACAAATTTCGCAAGATTAGGGAGGATTATGTGGAAGACGAGGAGAAGCCCGATCTCGAACGCTGGACCGACCAGATTGCACGAGATGTCAAGGCTGCCACCAAGGAAGTTAGCACGGACCTCCCGGTCGAGAAGATGGATAGCAGACTAGCACATCTGATCGAGGCCAAGAGGTCCCTCCTGTCCAGATGGAAGGGGCAGCGTCTCAACAGAAGGCTTCGCAAGAAGATTGCCGAAGTCAACAAAACAATAGAGGAGCATTGCAAGGTCCTTTCCAGGCAGCAGTGGGATGATGTCTGTAATTCCATCGATGGTCAAATGCGCCGTGCCGGGCCCTGGAACCTCCTCAATCACTTGCTAGATGAGACAAATACCAAGTCGAATCAACGAAGCACGCTGCGACGCATTTTGCACGCAGCCAGACAGGAATCAACGGACTATGAAGTTATACAGACGCTTGTGAGCAAGTACCTACAGGTGGATTCCAGCCCGATGGATGATCGTCCCCTCAAAGAATATGAGGGCGTTGAGAACCCAGAGTTGGATGCAGAGTTTGGAGTTGAAGAAGTCAGGCAAGCCCTACACGACCTAAATGGCAAATCGGCACCCGGTCCAGACAAGATCACTAACAAGGCCCTAAGGAACCTGGATGACAAATCAATAGAGCACCTCACTGAGTTCATCAACATGTCATGGAGCAACGGAAATGTTCCAGCACTATGGAAGAAGGCCACCGTCATCCTTATTCCCAAGCCTGGAAAGCCACCCAGTCTCGACAATCTTAGGCCCATCTCGCTCACTTCGTGTGTGGGCAAGGTAGCCGAGCACGCAATCCTGAACAGGCTCTCCCGATACTTGGAAGACAATGACGTCTATCCCCACCACATGATAGGCTTCAGACCTGGGCTTTCTACTCAAGATGCCATGAAGCTAATTAAGAATCAGATCATTGATCGCAACACGAGGGACACGAGAGCCATTCTTGGCCTTGACTTGGAGAAGGCTTTCGACAACATCCTACACTCCTATGTTTTGGGAACGATCTCGAGCCTTGGTCTGGGCAAGAACTTTTATGACTACACGAGATCATTTCTGGCGGGCAGAGAAGCCACCCTCAAAATGGGAGACCTCGTTTCAGACTCCGTTAAACTTGGTTCTAAAGGTACGCCACAGGGGTCGGTCATATCCCCGACCCTCTTTAACCTCGCCATGATTGGTCTGTCCAAAAAACTCTCGGAGGTCGACGGCATTATTCATACTATATATGCAGACGACGTCACCATATGGTGCACCGGGGGCAGCGATGGCCATTTGGAAACTGCGCTTCAAGATGCCATCGAGGTCACAGAAAGCTACCTCAGACCTACTGGACTCCGATGCTCACCGCGGAAATCAGAGCTGCTACTTTACAGCCCCAAGCGCAGGGGCCCCAAACCGAAAGGTTGGAGGCCTGTAGAGGACATCGACATCACTCTAAGGACAAGTGAGGGTGGTATCATTCCCAGGGTGGACACCCTCCGCGTTCTGGGTATGATGATTGAGTCAAACGGTTCAAATAACCAGACTGTACTGAAGCTTACAAGGAAAACAGACAACGCCCTGAGGTTGATAAGAAGGGTTGCTAACCGGCAGCAAGGACTATGCGAGGACAACCTCATCAGGTTGGTGCATGCTTTCGTGATGTGTCACGTCACCTACGTAGCGGCAATGCACAACTGGCAGAGGTCGGAGCGGGACAAATTGAACACGTTGATAAGAAAAGCGGTGAAGAGAGCCCTCGGGCTTCCCATGTATGCGTGCTCGGAGAGGCTGCTTCACCTCGGCGTGCACAACACGCTGGAAGAGATAGCTGAGTCACAAGAGAGGGCGCAGTTCACGAGACTTTCTACCACCAGTGCCGGGAGAAACATCCTGAAAGAGCTTGGAGTTCACCCGACAGAAATCGATACCAGCTACTGCAGCGTTACTCGAGAACAAAGAGAGCGTATTACCGTGGCACCCATACCTCGGAATGTTCACCCTGAATACAATGTAGGCAGACGACGGGCTAGGGCTAAAGCCCTCCTGGAGAGTGCCCGTGCACATGCCCGGAGTTGCTGTTTCGTTGACGCTGCACGGTACCCAAACGGAAAAGCATTCGTTGCAGTCACTGTTGATCAAGATGGCATTATTACAAACTCCTCGTCGGTACGGACCACAACGGCTGAGGTTGCCGAACAGGTCGCAATAGCCTTGGCCCTGCTAGACGACGGGAGAACAACAATATACAGTGACTCGAGATCAGCAGTTCGAGCATTCGGTAGGGGCACCATCTCAGAATCAGCCTTGCGGATCCTGCGAAATAAGGAGGTACAACAACACACAATCGTCTGGTTCCCAGCTCACATGGGACAGATCAAGGGCGCTCCGTCCAACCTCAACGAGAAGGCCCATAGAGCTGCGCGAGGAGTCGTCGACCGCGTAGCTACTGAACGGCATGACGATGAGGTTGTTGACAACAAAGATCCCCCAACGACGTACAATGAACTTTGCAAGAACTTTTGTCTGAGGAGGCGAAAGTATCCGCCACCGCACAGTAAACTGAACAGGCCTCAGGCATTGACGCTCAGACTCCTGCAAGTCGGGGCATATCCCAGTCCCGCACTCTTGCACAAAATTTACCCAGAAATTCAGACGTCAAACACGTGCGCGCTTTGCTCAGACTTTGCCAGCTTAGATCATATGCTCTGGCGGTGCCCTGCGTTACGGGTTCAAAACGTTACATCGTCAAAGTGGGATGCTGCGCTACGCAGTACGGATTTCAGGACGCAGCTATGGGCAGTCCAACGGGCCCACGACGTGGCGGACAGGTTAGGCCTATCTGTCCCGACGTGGGAGCGGCCCGCTACGTGCTAGTTCACGCCCCGACGGACCTAAATAAAGTTTTTCCATACCATACCATACGTTTCTTTCTTTCGAATACAGGAACACATACCAGCCAGAGTATCAAGTGTCACAATCTCCGCTACTAATCGCTAATCAAATATATGCAGAAGAGTCAGCGAGAACATATGAAGTTCCGAAACCCGTCGCTGCCCTACCTAAATATAATGTTCATACATTTAAAGAAAGCTTATTAAGCCGCAGGCGCACATACCCACTATGGCACACACACCAACAAAGACTACCCTACTGAAAATTCCTATATATACAGGACCCATAGATATGATGTTATTGGATACAGGTCGTATAGGGGATACGGCTTTATAGGTGATACAGGTTTATAGGTGATACAGGTTTATAGGTGATATAGGTTGTTATAGGTGATATAGGTCATGTAGGTGATATAGGTCGTATAGGTGATACAGGTAGGTTGATTATAGGGTTTTACAGGTGATATGGGTAACATGGGCCGAATCAGCGATTTGGGTCACAAATGACGTGTAGCAAAGGAACATATCGATAAAGACATGCCAGTTTATGAAGCGTGTAATAAAAGCAAATATATACAGCAATTCAAGCTGTAATGATATCTCGCAGCAGTCTAATTATAAGAATGTAAGAATTCACTGTTGCACTTACATATATACTTGAAGAAAAACGATAAGGCAAGAATATTTGGTAACTGATTATTTATTTAAATCTTTAAGCATCTTCGCAATAAAACGGCACCTACACGCACATGCACAGTGATGCAGATGCTGTGATTTCTTCATTGTGTAGGCTGCAGCGGACCTTCGGTGTTCTGTAAAGTGTTCAAGTCAAAATGGAAAACACAGATCTGTTAACATCTATATTTATTTTTACGAAAACTCCAATAGGGACGAATGCCATCATTTAGTTCGCGTAGCGCCTGTTTCCGAATAACCAGGGCAAGGCCTGCCTGTAAGAAATACAAAAAAGAGAAAATCTTGTCATAAAAAATAAAATAGCTAGAAGGGGACGGTTTAATAATGTAAACCACAATAGTTACGTAGTTGCATACTGATACAACATCCAACGCACAATACTTTTTTTCAGTTTTCATGACTTTCGAGTAGAACGTACGAAGGCAGTGAAAATGATAAACTTACCTTCAAAGGTAATCAACAGAGGCGCGTTGTTTGGAGATCCAGCAAATACAGAAAATGTTGATGGCACATCATGGTGACGGTATCTGTCTCTGCAGCTTTGCAGAAGGGAAGCTGCGATGGAGTCTTGCATGTAGGCTGAGTTGTCCATTTTTCCGCAGGAAAGTTGCGATGCTGGGTCTGGTGAACAACCGTTCCGCCGAAACAAACTTCACATGAGCGAAGTATGTTCTTCACTCTTTCGCTGATAGCCTGTGCACATCGCGGTACTCGATGTCCATGAAATCAGAGCAAGAGAGATCGCAAGTGACGAACACGATCCGCACTCGTGACGCTCGTGAGCAATTCTGAAGAAGAAAGTGCGGCGCGGAGGGATACACAACAAGAACTAAAGTGACCGTCAGAAATTTACACTGGCGTAACTGCCAATGAATCCTGCGAAGCTTATTTGTGAACTATCAAGTTTTCATCGCGCAATATTAGCACCCTATAGAATACAAATTGATCTTTTCTCGCGTTATTTTCTTGATCGCAACAGTAGACGGGCCTCCTTGCACCTGTGCAGCGAAAGTTTGCGACATGCGTTCTCAGAATTTTTTCCCCCTCATGGTCTCGCCACGTGCAAAGACTACCACCCGCGACTTACCAGACAGGCGAGTTTCGGAACAATAGGGCGCGCCTGTTCCCCCCACGGTCGGGAGAGCAGCTTAAAAATGCACGACCGTTGAAAGACGCGTTCGTCGAATCCGCATTCTTTTCGCGTAAGCCGGCTACCACGACGTGTTTTATCCCCATTTTTATCGTACTTCTCATGAATAAATAGTAATAAAATAATAATAATAAAGACACTGCCTGTCAAAGCATTGAATACACATTCCGATAAATATTGAATCAAGGGTATATTTGCTAATTTTTGAAGGCAGCATTTTAGCGCATCATTGAAGCAAATGCACGTGTCGCACTTGACCGCGACACGATCCGTCTACACAGTTCAGAAACACGTGCGCCGCACAGTCAGTGCCTGAAAGCATATGCTTGCATGCAGTTTTATGTAATACAATGCTGCTCCACTGAGTGCTGTAACTGTATCCTCAAGTTTGGTTTATGCCTAATTCAGGACCCTTATTAACGAACGTGTCTTACAGAAAAATGGAAAAATATGCGTAAGAGAAAACTGCAGCGAATAGTGGTGCTGGCCATATGACACACACACACACACACACACACACACACACACACACACACACACACACACACACACACACACACACACACACACACACACACACACAATAAGTTTTGTGAATTCTACCCCAGAAGCTAATGTAGGTGTCAATATCCCTCATTGAGAGCGCTCAATACTAGGTCAATTAAATGTGTAGTGACCGTGGGTCAATTAAAACTTTCTTAATGTATGTCAATTAAAAATAAAATGAGTGAGAGTCAACTGAATATTTCAAACCTAATGTCAATTCAATGTCTATTGAGGGCACTCATTAGGAGCTGCCGTTTAAGTGACCAGCTATTGAGTCAAAAAGGCCTCGGTTCGGGGTCACTTGACACGCAAAGTGCATTTTTGTAAGGGGTGCGCGTGCAAAAAGATGTTGTAAGAGGTGGAGATGAAAGCGGATGATTATGTGCTGCACTGCCACTTGTCAAGGACCAGCACACACGGCAAGGGTGATCTGATTACAGTCGGTGAGAAAGACCGGTCGATCGGAAAAAGCGCAGTGGCACTTACATTGCTTTCTTCTGCGACTCTGTGTCATGTCGGTGGCGTAGAAATCTCTCTTCCGACAGAGCTCGGTCGTCTAACTTCTCGTGACGCATTGCAAAGGGGTAGTCACCATGCACTCTATTGTGGGCAGTCGCAAGAAATATGTGCAATCGTTTTTTAATTGCCTCAATAGTCACGCGCTGCGGTGTCGGCCATCCCAATGCGGAATGCAGATGCGTTGGTAGGCGCAATCCCCAACCACAACCTACACAGAAGGGTAGCGTCTATTCGGTGAAGCATCGATGGGACATGTATTCTTAAGGTTGGGTCAAATGAGTGTTATCAGGCATTCTTCAAATGCGGCCGCAGTACAGTGCACAGAGACAATTCCTTGCAGGCATTTTACAAGTGGAACGACCGACCTACCTGTGGACGAAATAGTTCTATAAGCCATCAATAGTACTTATGTCGCAGAAGAAGGTCATGCAAGCGATACTGCTCTTATTGAGATTCCCAGGCCTTTCTGAATGACTCTATTTTAAACACCGTTCCTCTGTGTGCTTGTTGCAGCGGAGCTGTCAATGAGACACCTGCGCGGTCTGTCCAAGTCCGCCCACGGACAGAAAAACCACATGATCTCTTTCGAGTGAGCGATGACATCAAATAATGAACGCAGCGTGACGCATGACGTC
Source organism: Rhipicephalus sanguineus (assembly GCF_013339695.2). NCBI lineage: Eukaryota > Metazoa > Arthropoda > Arachnida > Ixodida > Ixodidae > Rhipicephalus > Rhipicephalus sanguineus. The sequence continues at coordinate 138,775,844 of NC_051185.1, forward strand.
ACATATCATGAGAATTTGTTAGTCCCGATCACGTCATCGTGACGTTACTACATGACGTCCCATGATGACATCAGCAATGGACATCGTCGATGGGTCAAAGGTGGGCTGACCCGGAGGCTGTGCAGAAAACAAGGAGAGCGGTATGCCTTTCGTACGGGTTTCATCACCTGTGTCGAGTCTAGGCGCGGCGTCGGCAAGGTAGTGCGGGGTAAGTATAGCTCAAAACCTCATTAGAGAGTTTTAGTGCCCTAGCCGCTGGCTCCATTCGTTCTTGCGTTGACTTCTGCACTTCGCCTCTTTTTTTCTGCTCCGCAGCCACTACCAAAAAGTGTACAAAAGAACGCAAGGTTTTGCGTACGCAAGCACCGCTGGGCCCCAGCGCTAAATCTCTCTATGTGAGAACGTCTCAGGATAGAGCGCTTTTGAATAACGCTGACAAAAGCAGAGACGAGAGTGCGCCCGTCACCTCAGCTGTTTATCCACCTTCACTGAGTAAAGTCGCTCAATTATTTTTTTTTTCAGCTGTGTGCGTGTGGTTCTTCTCGTCTCTATCTGCTTCTCTCTTTCTCTCTCTCAATCCCTGCACCCTATTTCAGGGATCCGCTTTACCCTATACCGAACATTGAGGAACGGGTCGAAAGAGTAAGTGGCGCTAATTACATTTCGACACTTGACTTGATAAGGGGATACTGGCAAGTGCCTTTGTGAGACAGTGCCAGCCGCTATGCAGCATTTATTTCTCTGGTGGGCACTTTTCGGCCTCTTGTGCTAAGCTTTGGACTTAAGAATGCACCATATAGCTTTGCGAAGTTAATGGATATTGTACTCAAAGACTTGCACGACTACGCAATCACATATTTAGACGACATAGCCATCTTTTCGAAAAAGTGGAAAGAACATGTAGCACACTTGAGAACTGTGTTGACAAAGTTGCGCGAGGCGGCACTCACCATAAAAGCCGAAAAATGCAGTTTCGGCTGTTCGCAGGTGACATGTCTGGGTCACGTGGTGGGGCGAGGGACCCGGAGTCCGTCCGAACTCAAGATGGGGCCTATTGCAGAGTTCCCGCGGCCTCAAAACAAGCGATATATTCGCTCCTTTCTGGGACTGGTGGGGTATTACCAGCGATACATACCCAGTTATTCTCAGAGAGAGACAATGAAGTATCACTGATACACATGGAACCTCGTGTTTTTTTATGAAATGCCTCCAACAATTATCGAGCCGTGGTGTCCCCGTTTCTACCCAGAATGTGAACCTTATTCAAGCACGGCTCATACTAAGGTGAATTGCAGTGGGTCCACAAATGTGCCCCATCTTTAAATTTAGTGAAAGCTCGTGTGACCGCACACGCTCATTCACGCTCCTTCCCGTCTGGCCGACATACGTCTTGCCGCACGATAGCGAAAATTCATAAACAACACCGGTGGTACATTTTGTGTACGACTTGGCGTGCTTCTTGCCCCAACCACCTTTCTTTCTCCCATCAGATAGGATACGTGGGCATAGCTGAGACAGCTTCGGCGGCGCAGAAAAAAACAATCTGCACGCCATGTCTGTTACTACCCTTTTTAGGTTGGATGCCGCCCTTTGCACATACGGTATGACCTGTGAACTCACCGTTCTCCGCTCTTGCTCTACCCCAGAACCGTGGTGTTCGCTCTTGAACTTCTGGAGCAGCGACTCGGCGACGGCGATAAGGAGCGTGTGAGGGAAACCAGCCAAGGACAAACGATTCATTTGGTTTGGAAAACTCTCCTACATAACGCGAGATCACGACCTTGCAATTGCAGATTCTGGGCAATGTTTAGCTATAGCCCTTTTCACAGTTTTGGAATGCGTCGGCTCACATGACAACATTTCTTTTGTAGACCTAGGCGAATAAAGCCAACAGGGGTGCAACCTCTGCAGGGTAATGTTGAAGTCTGAAAACTGCGAAGAGCCACGAGCCGGCAACTCGTGTGTAAACATCAATCCCTTCCCGAGTCGGCGAAAGGCCGCTAACACATCGTTAACAATTGTCTAATATGTTGCCGTGACTAGTTACTTTAAAGTAATCAAAAAATCATCATCGTATTTAAAAACTTTCAAAACCTCCCCCCACTTAAAATGCTGGTGCAACGCACGGTCAATAGAACATAAAAACAAATTGCACAACACCTTTTCGCCTTTTGTCGAGTACTTAAGACCTCGGTTATCTGCTTTACGGCACTTGCGAACGCTGAAATAGATGCGCAGTAAAAGTTAGTTGATGGTTCCTTAGCGTAAGTAGCAGGACTTGCGCATCTTTTTATACATGCGGGAAGCGAAATACCGAGGCATCGTAGTTACATTGCGCCTAATTTCGAATTTTTATAAACTACTTAACCGTAAACGATAGCCGTGATGTTAAATGTCCGAGAAGACACTTCAGGAAGGCGTAGCGGGAGTTCAAAGTATTAAATGCGAAGCATTTCTTAGCGATCCAAAGGTACTTTGACCGTTTCTATCTATCTATCTATCTATCTATCTATCTATCTATCTATCTATCTATCTATCTATCTATCTATCTATCTATCTATCTATCTATCTATCTATCTATCTATCTATCTATCTATCTGTGGGATGACGTGAACAAGGAGGTTATCCTTGGACGTGAAACGTTCACTTCCCCCCATATTTTATTGCTGATTGCTCTCCGATGTACAACCACAGCCGCTGTCGTTCTTGCGGGCTTCTTCTTCTCACGCGCTAGCTCGAACGTGCGGAGCAGCTGAAGCGCAACTTCGTCGTCTTCTCTCGCGTTGACGGCTCGCCATAGGCCCCCCTCCCTCTAGCGAGGTAGCCAGTGCGCGAAGGAGCGATCCTTATGAGCAGCTGGTAGTTGCTACTGTTGCGAAACGCGTTCGTCTGGTGTTGGATGATGGCTTCTCGTCTGCGAGGACGGCGTCGGTGTCGAGGAAGGCCGGCTTAATGCGGTCAATGGAGACACTGTCCTCGCGTCCATTAAGCAGCAGGACAAAATGCTTGGGACAACGCTTGATGACTCTAAAGGGTCCGTCGTAAGGCGGTTGTAGTGGTGGTCTGATAGCATCGTGCCGTACAAAGACGTGTGTGCAATCCCGCAGAGCACGACTGACGAAACTTGGGCGGGAGTGTTGACGTAGTGGGATAGGAGACACGTCTTTCATGGCGGTCGTGAAGCGACTGGCATAATCAGCAACGTCCATTGGTGGTACCAGAGACACGTCGAAAAACTGGCCAGGAAGCCTTAAGGTCGTGCCAAAAACGAGCTCAGCTGAGGAGCAAGAAGCGTCCGTGCGTATCGTGCTGCGAAGGGCGAGGAGGACGAGTGGCAGTCGCTCCGTCCAGGGTATCAGCGATCGTGAGTCCATGAGCGAGGCTTTGAGTTGGCGGTGAAACCGCTCAACCATGCCATTCGACATAGGGTGGTAGGCTGTCGTCTTGATGTGGTTGACACCAAGCATGCGGGACAAAGTCCGGAAGAGCGCGGAGTCAAATTGACGACCTTGATCCATTGTGATGGTCTTGGGAACTCCGTAGCGGCTTATCCACACGGTGATGAGTCCGTGGGCAACTGACTCTGCGGTGATGTTGGGGAGCGGTAGTGCCTCAGGCTACCGCTTGAACCGGTCTACGCACGTTAATTATACCGGCGGTTTTCCGATGGGGGCAAAGGGCCTACGAGGTCCAGGTGCACGTGACTGAACCGTGAGTCAGGAGGTGTGAAGGTACCCAGTGGGCTGACTGTGTGACCCTGGACTTTGGTTTGCTGGCACTTGAGCCAAGCACGTGTCCAGCGGCGGACGTCGATGTTCATACGTGGCCAGATATCGCGCTGTGATGAGGCGTTGAGTCGCACGTATGCCGGGGTGCGACAAGGAATGCAAGGAGTCATAGACACTGCGGCGAAATGGCGCTGGAACGTACGGGCGAGGACAACCGGTAGACGTGTCACAAATGAGGGGAATCACGCAGCCTGGAAGTTGGACATCTTCGAACTTGAGGGAGTTCTCTTGGCGTCGGAGAACCTGAAGTTCGCTGTCCTCCTGTTGTGCAGTAGCCATGGCTGCAAAGTCGACTGGCGGGCGCTCATCCATCGTTGCGTTGATTTCTACGCGGGATAGTGCGTCAGCCACGGGGTTGTCTTTGGCACTGATGTGCCGGATATCGCTCGTGAACTCCGATAGGTAGGCCAGCTGGCGGATCTGACGTGGGGTGTGGGCAGAGTTGGTAGCGGTCGAGGTAAACGTGAGCGGCTTGTGGTCGGTGAGGATATGGAATTGCCGACCTTCGAGGACGTGACGAAAATGCTTGACAGCCAAATAGGCCGCGAGTAGTTCGCGACCGAACGTGCTGTAACGGGACTCAGTCTGTGAGAGTTTCCTAGGGAAGAAAGCGACCGGCTGCCAAACTCCGTCGACCAACTGCTCCAGGACTACTCCGATGGCGGCGTCGGAGGCGTCCACGGTGAGTGACGTGATGGCGTCGCTCTTTGGATGCGCGCGGAGCGTTGCGTTAGCCAGAGCTTCCTTGATGGAACTGAAAGCTGTCTCAGCGTCGTCTGTCCAGGAGATGGAAGCGTTCGGCTTCGTTTGACCGGACAGAAGTGCATGTAGCGGTTGCAAGATGGCCGCGCAGTGTGGAATAAACCGACGGTAATAGTTGGCAAGCCCGAGGAATTCACGCAGCTTCTTCGTAGTTGTTGGCCGTGGAAACTGCAATATAGCTTCCACGCGCGCCGTCGGTGGAGAGATCCCACGGGAATCCACGCGATGGCCAAGGAAGTCCAGTGAGGAAACTCCGAACTCGCTCTTCGATCCGTTGACGACAAGTCCATATTTCCGGAGCCGCGTGAAAACCTGACGCAGGTGAAGTTCGTGATCTTCTGCTGAAGTGCTGAAGACAAGGACGTCGTCGATGTACGCGAAGCAGCAGGTCAAACCACGAAGAACCTGGTCCACGAACCGTTGAAAGGTTTGTGCTGCGTTTCGTAGACCGAAGGGCATCCGTACGTATTCAAACATGCCAAAATGTGTTATTATGGCAGTCTTCGGTACGTCGGAAGGCTCGACAGGTATTTGGTGGTATGCCTTCACTAGGTCGATTTTGCTGAATACGGTGGAACCGTGCAGCAATGCCGTGAAGTCCTGGATGTGCGGTATCGGATAGCGGTCCGGTACCGTCACTTTGTTGAGGGCGCGATAGTCACCGCACGGTCTCCAGTCACCTGAGGGTTTGGGGACCATGTGTAGCGGTGATGACCAGGCACCGGAAGAGGGGCGGACGTATCCGAGGTCAAGCATGTGCTCGAATTCTTGCCGTGCAATCTTGTAACGGTCAGGTGCGAGACGACGAGCACGTGCAAACACCGGGGCTCCTACTGTCACGATGTGATGAGTGACATTGTGGCGCACTGGGTCTTCAAGAGATGGAGCACGGAAGAGGTCGGAAAATTCTTCCAGAAGCGTAGACCACGGCGGAGAGCCTTTGGCATGAGCTTGCACGAGACGTAAGGGTGGTAAACTCGATGTCACGCCTTGAACTGTTAGGTGGGTCTCAGAATCCACGAGGCGGCTATGTCGTAGGTCCACCACAAGCTTAAAGTGCCAAAGAAAATCCGCACCGATAATTGGTACACGCTCGTCGGCGATTAAGAAAATCCAACGAAACGTGCGTCTCAAGCCGATGTCAAGCGTAACAGACCTCTGTCCGTAGGTCCGTATGGTGGAACCATTAACAGCAGTGACAGGCGGCGTGGTCTGGCGTCGCCGACGGTCCTCCAGCGTAGGAGGAACAACACACATCTCGGCACCCGTGTCGATGAGGTACCGAACTTTGGTGACGCAGTCCCTGACGTGGAATAGGCGGCTGTATGTCGAGCCTGCAACACTGGCCGCCGTCAGTGCGTGGCCCGTGCGTTTCCCGCAAATTGGCATGGCTGATGGCACTGACGAGCGCGTGCCCCGTATCGGTGGTGGTACCAGCAGACGCTGCGAGGCAGACTTGGCGATCTATCGCGGCTTTGGCGTCGTTGTCGTGAAGTAGTGCGTCGTTGGTCTGCTTTCAGCGAGCTCAGTTCAGCGGCCAGCTGGTCCACTTTGCGGTTGAGCTCCTCGTTAGCTTGAAGGAGGCGGTCTAAGCGGTCATCGTGGACCGGTGCAAAGTGGGAAGAATCACGTCTCTCGATTGCAGATATGGACGGGGCACCGACATCCATAATCTTGTCGGCCATCTGTGCCAGTGATTCGAGAGTTTCCGTGGAGGACACACTCAAAATCATCCGCACCTGCTGCGGCAGTCGCTGTGTAGGAAGAGCTCTCGTAGGATGGATGCGTCCAATGCAACAGGGTTGTCCCCGATGAGATGTCGCATGCGACGCAGAAGCTCCGTAGGTTTGCGGTCACCGAGTTCCTCCGCGGTGAGCAGCTGCTGCAGCCAACGCTGTTCCGACTCGGTTGTCCGGCGGATGAGCTCTGCTTTAAGAGTATCGTAGGGGTTGTCAGGAGGCGGAGAGCGCAGAATGTCTCTTACGATGGCGATGACAGCAGGTGGTAAAGCGCCGATGACATAGTCGTACCTCGCTGATTGCCATGTTACCCGGTGTCGTCGGAAGAGTGGCTCGACGCTCAGAAACCAGAGTTCCGAGTCCGCCTGCCAAAACTCCAGTATCTTGAGAGTAGCGACGACAGGGTCGGGTACCGTGGGATTGGGCGTTGCGTCACTGTTGGGTGTGGTGTCCATGGTCAGTCGGAATGTACGTTGCTGAAGTCCTTACTGTAGTCACCGAAGAAACTGGGATGGCCGTGACGCTCAGTGGGTTGGCGAAGGGACGAGCAGAAGGTGCGTTGCCGTTCGATGTCCGGGTCACCACTTGTGGGATGACGTGAGGTGTTCACTTTCCCACATATTTTATTGCTGATTGCTCTCCGATGTACAACCACAGCCGCTGTCGTTCTTGCGGGCGTCTTCTTCTCACGCGCTAGCTCGAACGTGCGGAGCAGCTGAAGCGCAACTTCGTCGTCTTCTCTCGCGTTGACGGCTCGCCATATATCTATCTATCTATCTTAGCCGCCCTGCTTTGGGCTCCCTCACAGTGGTCTCTTGACTTATCACTTACCACCACTGGCGTAGGGGCGTAGTGCATTGGCGTAGTGTATGACGAAAACGACTAGCAGGTCATGACGTTAACATAACTTGTCTGTCACGTACCTCATAAAACCCTTTTCGATAGTCATGCGTGGCACATACCCGCATAACCCCTCACCGTGGTATACAAGTATGCGCCACAGGTGATACACAAGGACAGCGAAAATAGACCTTAAAAAAATACGGCAGATCCCACGCACTTTGGGAATCGATGTAATGCGGAGCAGCCGGCAGAGAGCTGCTACATCGCATTGTTTGTCTTTGAGACAAGTGAAGTCATTCATACCATGACATCTAGTTCACTGTATATCGCATGTTTGACATGCATGCATGCATGTAATTTACAGTCTTGTCACGCAATACCAATTTTGGTGTATGTCAAGCGAGCGAAATGGCCGCGAGCGCACCATGAGCATGGCATGTAAAGCATGTCATACTTGACTTTGATGTCATGATTTTCATGCTCCCATGTGTCAGTTATGTTCGTCATACAGAAATGTCTCATTATACCAGTTTTGGTATGTATTCGTCTGTTTAAACAGCTACGAGTGCCCCGACACCATGTAATGTAAATCATGCTGTGCATGACATGCTTTTCATGAGTTGCACATTAGAACCTGTCACTTGTGTTCGTGATACACTATTGTCACGCCATACCAATTTTGGTGTACATCAAATTAACGAAACGGCCGCAAGAGCCCAAGACCGTGGCATGTAAATCATGCTGTTCATGACATGCATATCGTGATTTTCATGTTATGACCTGTCCTTTGTGTTCGTAATACGGTCATGTTATGTCATACCAATTTTCGTATACATCCCATTAACAAAACAGCCAGGATCGCTCAAAGTCGTAGGCGGCTAGATAGATAGATAGATAGATAGATAGATAGATAGATAGATAGATAGATAGATAGATAGATAGATAGATAGATAGATAGATACACTCAAAGTCGCAGAAGTTCGCTAAGAAATGCTTCGCATTTCTTTACTAATGCAAGACTAATTACATTTCTTTACTTTACTAATGTAAGAAAAATGCTTCGCATTTTTCTTGCATTAGTAAAGTAGTCTTCCACGATACCAAATACACCACGCTTTCTGCGCGAAGACGCTTAATAAGCAAGAAAACGCGCACAAAGGAAATACAGGTGGCGACGCCACCTTGGAATTCCCGCACCATTTGCCGTGACGTCACACATTTTTGACGGCGCCTGCTTGGGCCTACGTCTTTCCTAATCGGTTAAATCGAAGTACATTGTCCTCTGAGAGGGCCAGAGACTTGACATAACGAGTTTGTGGAAATTTCGTCGAGCCAGTGGCGCCAAAATACGTTATATGCTCTTTGAAGTCTTTTACGTCACGAATTACAAAGTTCGGCGCGAAATTTAAAAATGAAACATTGAACTTGGTTTTCTTCTCTAATAATAAACCTATGGTGGTGAAATAAACTACACAAGAGTTCTCCGAGCACACTTTATCAACCTAAACCAATTCATTGTTTCCCTTTAGTGTCTCTTTAAGGAGCCAGTGTGGCAGAAAATCCGGTGTTGGCTCTCACGGCGTTCCCTATGGGTAAACTACCCGATGAAAGCAAACTAAAAAAAGAATTCGTTAGGTCTGCACTAAGTCGTGCAGAGCTTGGCAGAGCGAAGCACGGGCCAGTCGCCACTCGTACTCCCCGTCGACCGACACGTCTAGCTTCGAGATGCGCGGCTTCCTTTTCGGGAGCGCGCACTTTCTTGGGAGGCCCCATTGTTGCCTCGGCCCGATCGGGCGCAGCCAAACTGTGTAATGTAGAGCGGAGGCTGCGCGCGATGTCTCCGTCGCTGGGCGTGGCTTGGCCAGGTGGTGCGGTATCTGGTCGCGATGTTTGCTTCCTCTTTCTTGCTATCTTATTTTGTCTCTCTTTGAGCACATGGCTTTAAACTGCGATGGGACGCTATGCGCGTCATCTATGCGCGGCGGTCTCCAGCGCTGAGCCCGTGCTGTGTTCGGTGTTTGATAGGCGACGGCGCGCCGAGTTTTTTGCAGCACCACTGTCGTTTTTATGGATTCAACAACAGCTTTGCCATTAAAATCGGCAGATCCCACGAATTGTGGGAATCGGATTCAGGCGAAGGAGTCAGCGAGTAGCCGCCTATACTCCATATTATGGCTCTGTGTCAAGCGTTACAAGGTGGATCGACGTGTTTTTGTAAATGGAGTATGCACATCGTTGGCTTACCGAACGCTCGTCGAAAACCCGGTCGTTTAAAGGCTAACTCATGATCTGACGTTACGCCAGCACTCACGTTAGAACAAAGACGTCAGTTTTATTCGAAACGAAGCCTATGCTGCGGTGCGATGATGTGAATAGATAATAATAGCTGGCGAGTTTGCGAGCCTGCGCGCCCAAGCGGCCGAGCGGAGAGGCGAAGTGCGCATGCGCGGTACGCTGCGAGAGCCGGCGTGTTTACGGAATGAGCCACTCGCCCTCTTATTTTGTCTCCTCAGCGAAGCGTGCGTAGCGGACGAGCGTGCGAGCGTTTTTCAAGATGGGAGCCTCCAACACAAGAAGCTGGAGCATGTCGTCGGAGGAACCTCCAATGAATCTAATACAATGTAATAAAAATGCGTTTTGCAATATTCTTTAACGCAGTAGCGTCCACTTTATTCGGCAGGTGGCGAAGCAAAGCCTCTGCCCGATAGACAGTGACTTCAACCTTGTTCACCATGTGGCGCAGCAATACACTCCGCTGTAAAGCTTATTTTATTCAGGGGCTTTGCTCCGCTGAAACAAGCAGGGCGTCGCTCAGCTATCACTCTTCCTTTCGTGCTGCGCTTCGCTGCCCTCTCCGCTCGCCCGCTCGCACCGCTGGCTCACAAACCTGCCTAGCGACTACTCACTAATATCATTCGTTATTGTACTCCTCTAGTGTCGAACAACGCTTGAATATGGCTTACTGAGTCATAGGAGTATATATGTATGTTTATTTGTGTAATAAAAGCAGAGCCAACACTGGAACGAACCACAACTGGCGTTAACCCGACATGACTATCTCATCAGAGTATATATGCAATGTTTATTACCTCGTTATAAAATTGTATAGCCAGCACTGGAACCGCAATTGACGTTTTCACCGATATCACGTCGCATAAGATCTTAGTTTTCTAGTACTAATACTATTGCAAAGGTTCTTTTTTCAAAGCAGTTTCAAGGCCTCGGGTGGCTCTGTGGTAGAATACTTGACTGCAACGCAGAATGCCTAGCTTCTAACATTATTCTTTGCATTCGTCGGATGAACATGAACGTTGCCGATGGCGTACTTTCTTGACATTTTCGCGTTTGAATTACTAATGCCTGATATATATTTGTTGTATTTATTTCTTTATTTCAGGTCTCCTTTAGTTACACGAGATCTCCGCCTTCGATCACGCAACCTCCTTCCCTTTCTCCCTGTCACGATGCTCCTCCTTTGCCACTGGTCACGTGACCTGTTTTAGCAACCAGTCAACCGTACCAACACAAGGTTAGCATAGACAGCTTCGCTTTGAAACAGCAAGTAGTCAAAAGGCCGCTTATACATTCGCCTTAAACGACTCGATCTAAGGCAAACGCCATCTTCTTCTTCGTTTTCTTCGCAGTCAATTGTACCGATTACCCTCCCCGAAAGCTTTTGCACTGGGGATCTTCGATTTTCAGACTTCTGGCTGTTCGCTGGCAGCCAGAGATAGCCAGAGGGTCAGCCAGCTAGGTCCCGTCGGGACAGAAGACAGCGTCCTGGTCACGTGTGTGGGAAGCTCGAGACAACTCAATGCTGGCCGAAGATTACAAAATCGAACGCTGGCACAGCCAGCGTAAATGTAAACAAACGCTACCGCCGTGGCAGCAAACGAAACCTTGCGCCGCGTGCGCGTTGGTATTTTTTTTCTGCATTGCCCGCTTGAAAATATGTGGCTAGGTTTGCTGAAGAGCTGAAGTGATATTCTCGAGCATACGCATTTGGGATACGATCACGTACGTTCGCAAGATCATGCGCAACTCACCCCGTCCGAGAACAAAAGAGCCAGCTGGCGCATGGCACCACGAAAGCGATGCAAGGTGAGCTGCTGCGCCGCTAACGGCTTAACCAGCTCACGTCTGTTTAGTAGATGTACCAGTCGCTGCACAACACGACGCGAAAATCTCGCAAAAGTGATCATGTCCCCAAAAGAGCTGGAGGATCTATCGCGTACAACCGCACACACGCGTTGACCAGCTTGCGTTTTGTCATAACTTGAGACATGCGGTGGCATCGGTACCACGAGTGCGCGTTATATCTAAATTAAACTTCCGTATGACGCGTCTTCGACTGGTTTTGGCAGATGTTGCCTGAGCCTCTTTTCCAGTCCTAAGTGGCATTCCAAAAATTTCATGTTGTTCAGCTTTTATTTGAGCTACTAGGTGATAACCGCACGCATACTGCATGTTATTATTACTAAGAGGTGGACGATGAAATAAGCAACAAAAGGATGTATACATTTCTGAATTCATCTCCGTTTTTTCACATCGACGCGTCATAGCATAACATAATACCATACCTCATATATTGGCCCGCAGATCGAAGTACGCTCGCACGCCGTTCGCGACCAACGAGCATCACACAAAAACAATGTCGCAATCGCTTTTATTCAATCCGTGCGCTTTATCGACATCGAAGACCTATGGAAATAGTCAAGTTTTGACGGGGTTCACGCACGCAAATATACGACGGAGCGAAATAGCTAGTTCGTCTCAGCTAAACGTACATGAAGCAGACACGAAGCCACAATCGAATACTACTACGCAAAAATAAACTCAAAAGGGGTCTCCATGCGTGCGTACGAACGTGTACATTACATTTGAGACATGTGCATGACAGAGTTAGAACGCGACAGCTCGCCGCGTTGTTCATGGAAGGAAACTTCACGGGACACACAAGAAAAGCAATAAACATTAGCTCCAAATGCTCGTCGCCACTCGTAATCACGCCATTTTGCACGGCGGAACGGCGCCGAGCGTAATGAAAAGCAAAGGTGTAGTGAGCAAGCGCCCGCATTGGAATCCGTCAAGTCCTCACAAAGATGGCGGCGAGCGCGTCCCGTCTCTTTTCGGAGTCTCAGAGAGCTTGCACGACTGAATTGTCCTGGATGCTTCTGGCAACCCTAGGGCTCCCCGCGGGTCGCCAGAACCAACCAACCCGAGGAAGAAGAACGCCAACCGGAAGTGCGCCGCGGGGGGGGGGGGGGGAGGGTGTCGGAGCATCCCAAAAAAACGAGAGCGCTCTGGCTGGCTCTGCCAGCCCGCGGGTAGCCAGAAGTGGAAAATTGAAGAGTCCCACTGCCTCCAAGCTTTGTGCATCTCACGTGTTATGCACAAGTATGTTTAAACCATAACCGGTTTAAAACAAAAAAAATCACAGCATATCCACAGGGTGAATGATGATGAGTGGGGCGAAGCTACGGAGGGAATCATCTGTAAACCGTGAAACTCTTCCGTGAAATGCGCCCAGTACATAATATAAAGAGTGTGAAACATCGTGTATATATTAAACATCAAACTTTTATTGTACTGTTGGTTTACGTGGTCGCTTCATTATCATTTGTGATCGGTGAAATGCAAGGAAGAAGTCCGCTCCCAAACTTTTATTGTACTGTTGGTTTACGTGGTCCCTTCATTATCACTTGTGATCGGTGAAATGCAAGGAAGAAGTCCGCTCCCGAGCGAAAGAGCGCCAAGAGCGACCGCATTCCCCGCTCGCCCCGTGCGAATTAAAGGCAAGGCTAGAGGGAAGACAGGACGCGCGTTCCACGACGCGAGGTCGGTAGCATGCCCAACCAAACCCAACGGAACGCGATCGTGCAAGTGCTCCGGCTTCGCATCGCCTCATGGTTCCATTTAGCGTCCCAAAACCAAATATATTGCTCAAGGTGTGCCTTGCGTTTTTCGTAGAAATAATTTCTTTATCATGTACATTAAGACGAAAAGTTGAAAGCTCACTAGAGTGTATCGCCCGCAAAGTATGTCTTTTAGTGTGATTTAACTCTCGTACGGCAGGGTCCTCGCGCCGTTGCCGGTCCACCTCGCCCGTTGACGATCGGGCGAGGTGGCTACATACAAGTACTACTACTATACACCAGAGCACGCCTGTCTCGCACCCAGGCTGCTGGCGAGCCGAGCGGATACTCTCGCACACAGACGCCGGGCTGACCGGGGCTGCCAAGGCGCGTGCGGGCTGCACTAAGTAAACAGGGCAAGCTGCAGTTCTGAGGCTTTAAAGTGCGAAAAAGTACCCGTTAACGCCGCTTCAGCGTATAAGAGCTCGTCTGGGCACTACTGCGTCGTCTTTGGATGCCAAAACAAGCTGCGCAATAAGAGGATATTAGCGCTGTCTGCGACGATTACGACGCGCCACGGAAATAGTGCCGGTGCGGTGTTTTCAGCTTCGCCGCGAGTGGATAACTGTGATTCAAGCAAAAAAACTAGGAGCCGAGTGAAAATGCGCGAGTAAGTACACTAACAGCGTGTATTCTGCAGTGTGATGCCCACATATTTCATTTTGCGAACCTAATTTGCGTGACACGCAGCTGGGTTGAAGGCAGGCGTCAGCTTTGTGTGGGGGTGCACTTCATACCTTTGAGCGTTTCCTTTGACGAAAATCTAGTGCAAGGTAGTGCTTTCAAGCACAAGCAATCAGCATGCTTTGCCACTTTCAACGTAGTATTAAGCTTTAGTGCTTTTGATGGCATCCACGCCTTCGAGATTTCGTCTTCAAAAGGTAATGGCACGGTGCTCCTCAACAGCTGGCCAGAATTTCGTGCTTTCATTTCAGTGTTTGATGTCCCCAAATTTATTTGGACACGAGACATCCAGCTGCACATAATACATATATTGGCACGTAAGTAAACAGTACTCGCGCCAGTGTCCTTTACGTCGCAGGCGTAGCTAACCGGCTTAACTAAGAGTAGCACAGTTTCGCTTGTAAAGCACCATCGTTACAAGAATAAAATAGCGCAGGTAGCTTCCAAAAGGGATCGCTGAACGATACTTCAGGTTATACTCTCTGATAGCACGCTTTTGTGAGCAAGACGCATTATTGTAAGAGCGCCCGTGAAACAAAAATTACGTTCCGCGAAACTACCCGTAAAGCGTACTCTAATTATTACGCGATGCATGCTGAAATGATGAGCTTTCGCAAAACTTTGTGCACAACTTGTAATATGGGGCAACAAAACATCGTTTCACTCCTTCGCGAGCTGCACTGCAATTACGATTCACGCGGACTACAGCGAGAACGTTTTTTTTACAAATGTAACAGCGTACGTATCTGACGAGGTTGCTTCCGCAGCCCACTCAGCACGTACTGTATACATTGTGGACTTGCACGAAGATGTTCTTGATGTTCCAATAAAATCAGCGAAAATGTCCAGGCTAGAAAAGACGCGAAACACGCTCTCCGACGGGCTGAGTTTCGGAAGTTTCACGTTTGCTCTGTGTAGCGTCTGCTGGCGTGGCAGCCCGCGCGTGTTGTTTCGTCGCGTGTGAGATAGATGGCGCAACACGCGATGCAAATATGGCGATGCGCATGGAATTCGCTGTGTTCTGGTCTATACTCCGCGACAACTTTTCTTGGCACCATTGTGGAAGCTACAGAGCCAAAGTGCCTGCATGCACGCGCGCCAAGAAATAGTACCTATATTTATTTTCTAATTCGAAAAGTTACCTAGCTCGAATAAATAAAGATTTCTTCATTATAAAAAGAGAACGCGTATGGGAAGCCATTCGTGAAAAAATGGCATTGTAACCTTCAAGTTTGTTTCGGTCTTTATTTCTTGGACAGCACCACGTTTTCTTCACGCCTGCACCACATTTTCCTCACGCCTGCTCTCTCAGAGTCTCAGTAAACATGGCGTCAGCGATACCGCCTGTTCGTTGGCCTGAACCGTGTGCGGCCGCAAACTCGCCGTTTCGTTCTCCGAAGAAGGTGTACTCTAAATGTGACAGAAAGTGGCTATCAAACCAGACCACGCAAGTTATCTGCATTGTCATCGCTGGAGTGAGGCGCCGTGAGCGTGACTTGTCTGCAAATGCAGTGTGCCGGACAGTCGCCGAGCTCACCGGAGTGAGTGAGCGAACAGTTAAGCGTATCAAGGCTGAAGCTCTGCGGGCCCGACCGCGATGCGATGTTCCAGAAGCGCCACGATTGTTTTAGATCTTTCTGTTAAGATTGCGCGCGGTACGCGAATAGTCTTAGAGATTACGTGGCCACCAGCGATAACACTGGGACATTCGATAGAACATGTATAAAAGCCCACACGCTTTACGACTTGTTATAATTATTGACGGACGACGCTCTGACTGACTCGTTTCCCGCCCACAAGTTTGGCCAAATAAGGAGTTTCATCTTCGACACACTGCTGCCTTCGTCAACGTAACAACCATGTGATAATAAACAGTACAGTAGGTAGATGCATCTACGCACACTGATGTTCCCATTCTGCATGCCATTCTGCATGTAGACGTGGTGCTAAACGCTCTAGCGATGCGAGCAAGCGAAACCGAAACTGGAACTGAAATCGGCTGCAAGATGCCGAACTACTTGCGTAGTAACACAAATGTGCGGATGCCCGCCTCCGTAGCCTTCGCTCCAATGCCAAGATAAGTTGTCGCCGAGTATACACTTTAAGAAAAACATCTGGCGTTCTTTCGTTCTGCTTTTACAAAACATCTGGCGTCTTTCGTTGGTTTATTTCATCAATCAACGGCGTTTTGAACAAAATTTTTATTGTTTAATCACGCACAGGAGAAATCTCACCAGGCACTACCTTGGAGGTAAACAATGGCGGCTAATCGGAATGAGAGACAGAAGAAGTCGGCTTTTAGCTAACACTTACACTTCTACTTCTACTAACATTTCCTACTGGAACATGCCAATGGCTGCTAATGGGGAATGAGAGACAGAAGAATTCGGCTTTTAGTTAACGCGCACGCTGCGAATTTTTTATTGTTCAACAACGCACAGGAGAAATCTCCCACCGGCACCACCTTGGAGGTCAAAGCGTAAGACTTGTTACGGACTACTACGATGACGACGACTACGAGGGACGAACGGGTGCCGCCTTAAGGAGCTTCGCCCCTAAAACATAGGAGGTTTGTGACATAAATAAGTGAGCCTGCATTTTTACCAAAGTGTGAATGCATTGCAGTACTATGTACTCCATTACGGGAGAGCTGGACCAGCTGTCCTTAACATATATTTCCCATTGCTGCAACGCTGGCACTGCCATTGGAGCCATTTAACAGAGAAACGTATACTTATTGCTTATCATCTTCTACCGCCATAGCTTCACAGCTCAGACCTGCGGCTTTCTTCTAACTCTACCGTCGACATTTGTCTAAAACATGATACCATTGAAGGATGAACAAACATTCCAGCAAAGCATTGCCACTTTTAGCAATGCGCCTTACTAGACCCTCTGAAAGTAAATTTTTCGTCATTTCTTCTTGCTCAGTGCTATGGATTAGAGCTAGAGGCGGACAACTCTCGGATTGAGAATCGCAATGTCCGCTACAAGTGGCTAAACATGGAGGAAGGAAAAAATCACAGCATATCCACGGAGTGAACGATGATGAGTGGGCGAAGCTGCAGAGGTTCATCGGTAAACCGTGAATCTTCCGTGAATTCTTCCCAGTACATCATCACCGACGTGAGATCGGGCGCGTTTATACTAAAGGTTCCATGAGAGTTATCACGACTTGCAGCTCACTTTAATTTTACATGTACGCTGTGAATTTTCATTGTTTAGAAAACCATTGCTTTAGAAAACATCTGGCGTCTTTCGTTAAGCAGGTGGCGTCTTTTCGTTTTGCTTTAGAAACATCTGGCGTTCTTTCGTTTTGCTTTTAGAAAACATCTGGCGTCTTTCGTTGGTTTATTTCATCAATCAACGGCGTTTTGAACACAATTTTTATTGTTTAATCACGCACAGGAGAAATCTCACCAGGCACTACCTTGGAGGTAAACAATGGCAGCTAATGGGGAATGAGAGACAGAAGAATTCGGCTTTTAGTTAACGCGCACGCTGCGAATTTTTTATTGTTCAACAACGCACAGGAAAAATCTCCCACCGGCACCACCTTGGAGGTCAAGATCTGGTACTAGCGTTACGACTGGTTACGCACTACGACTACGACAACTACGAGGGACGAACGGGTGCCGCTTTAAGGAGCTTCGCCCCTAAAACTGAGGAGGGGCCCTGACCTCATTCTCTGTGAAGCCTCGGTGAAGCCGGAAGTCTGTCAAATTGACTGCGCAGATTCTCCTCTCTTGTTTACATGTGAACAACGTAGTAGAAGGAACGTCTCTTTCCGGTTAGAAAACCAAGTGGGCTGCCCGGCGCGCGTGCCGTGGCGATGCGAAACCAACGGAACGGAAATCGACACGCTGGGCTACCAGGATACCGTTGGCAAAATAATTTCGTCCGAGTATTTTGCTCTTGAGATGAAAGAAGTTGAATTCAACACTTTAAATTATACTATAGGATCTTGCTTTTTTTACCTTATGTCAAAATTACGGTATTATATCGGACCAGCCAAGTTACTGTGGCGACGACCAAGCGCCTCCAGTTTGCATACCTTTTTTTAAACGCGTTAGCTTCATGCTGCTGCTTTGTTTCCATCTGTTCTGGCTTACAGTCAGCCTGTTGTCTAGAAGCGACAATGAGATAAAATCCGCGCGATCTCACGCCAATAAAAAAATGACCAGCAGCACTCGCGCTTCTCCTAGAACATCTAGCATTAAGCCCCGCCACGGTGGTCTAGTGGTTATGGCGCTCGACTGCTGACCCGAAGGTCGCGGGATCGAATCCCGGCCGCGGCGGCTGCATTTTCGATGGAGGCGAAAATGTTTGAGGCCCGTGTACCTAGATTTAGGTGCACGTTAAAGAACCCCAGGTGGTCGAAATTTCCGGAGCCCTCCACTACGGCGTCTCTCATAATCATATGGTGGTTTTGGGACGTTAAACCCCAGATATTATTATTAACATCTAGCATTAATGCCTCATACTCGCGGCGTCCGTCCGTCCGTTGCCTCGAACGGTGCCAGCTGTGGCCTCTTCACCTCACACTCTTTCAGCAATCACGTGATACCACAGCGGCGGCGTCCGCCCGTCCGTGCTCCCTCACACTCACTCAGCAATCGCGTGATGGCACAGCAGCACGCGCGGCAACGCTCCTTCGTCATCACCGGGACCAGGCCGCCCGGTGATGACTCCACGGCAAGCGGTTCGGAGGGGCGCCTAAGAATGTGGGTTCCCGCGATACCAAACGCCAGAAGAAGAATGAGTGAATGCGCATGCGGCGGGCTAACATATCACCGGGCAACAAGGCCAAGGAAAATGATAGTCGAGTGGCCACAGGCTTTTGCCGAACACACTTTGGAATTTACAAAGTCTCCTTCAATTTTTTATCGATATCGCGGGAGGGTCGACCGCACGCAGTATCAGCGCCTTACAAGGAAGGCTCAGCGCCTTACAAGGAAGATAATCTGCGAGACCGGCAGCAGTATGCGCAGGCGAACAAAGCAGCACTAGCGCAAGCGTCATCTGCCACACTGTGCTACTGCCCGTCTCGCAGATTATCTTCCTTGTAAGGCGCTGATACTGCGTGCGGTCGACGCTCGCGCCATATAGTTAAAGATGCTGGTGGCTGTACGCGTACATTCCGACATAGATATCCATAGATAAACCATCGGCAGGTTGCGAGCTCTGTAGAGAAGCTTTGGAACGCTGTAATGGGTCGTCCTCTCCAGTGCCTTCTAGTGGGTCGCCCTCTTCGCCTCTTCTCGGAGAGCACGCCCCTCGTGCTCGTGAGAGTCTGAGAGTCTGCGCTCCGTCGTGACTATCGTCGTTGTGCATCGTCGCCGTCATTCGCGCCGTCAATAAACGCCTTTACAAAGTGCTGGGGAGTGCTGTACCGTCACCAGAACTTCGGTCTGCATTCGATGCCACTGGAGCTTCGATCCCGTACCGTGCCATCTACCACGCCGCAAGACGCCGCTCAGCAAACGCCGCCTCCTGCTCCGACCACTTGTCCCGGTGTTCCCCGCATCCGCGACCTTCCTGTCTTCACCGGCGCGGATGATACCGACGTGGAAGACTGGCTCGCGATTTACGAACGGGTGAGTGTCCCCAATAAATGGGACGAAGCAGGCGAGCTGAGCAACTTGGTTTTCTACCTCGCGGGTGTGGCAGGCATGTGGTACAACAACCGTGCATCCGATTTCCCGACGTGGTCCGAGTTCGAGACCGCCATTGTCGACGTGTTTGGCCGCCCTGCCGTTCGTAAGCTGCAAGCCGAACAGCGTTTACGTGAACGAGCTCAGCAGGGAGGTTAATCGTTCACGAGCTACATTGAAGACATCCTTGACTTATGCAAGAAAGCCGACGCGAGCATGTCGGAGTCTGACAGTGTCAGGAATGTTCTGAAAGGCAGCGACAACGATGCCTTCACCATGCTGCTGGCCAAAATTTACACCATCTCCCACTAAAGGGAACCATGTGGAGATGTGAAGCAGCGCATGGGTCGAAGCAGCGCATGGGTCGAGTTCCGTTCATCACGGGCTCCTTGCCCGATCTTAACGCGTCCTTGCAAGTGGAACACGCCATGAATTCACTGTAGTTGCTGTTGCTGTTCGCCATCACGTGATTGCTGAGACAGTGTAAGGGAGAGAGGCCACAGCGTCTTACCCTGCCCCTTACACAGGCTCGAACGCGCTAGCGCGTGCCAGCGCGTTCTGACTAGGATACAACGCGTTGGTTCATCGCGCGTCCGCAGAATCTCGTTCCCCGACACCATCACATGATTGATGAGAGGGTGTAAGGGGGAGAGGCCGCACCGTCTTACCCAGCCCCTTACACAGGTGCGAACGCGCTATCGCGCGCCAGCACACATGGTTTTGTCTGCGTTACGCCAAGCTAGGAAAGCATACGGCAGCCCTGTCTCCTAAGTGCTCTGCACGTATCATCATCAAGGTGGTCAAAGAACGAGAGGAAGAAGACTCCTCCTTGGCGCAAGCGCGCGCTCAGATGGCTATGCTACACTCACAGCGGCGCGGCTGCATCACGTGGGCGGACGCCATGGCCGGACACAGCCCCGAGCAAAAGCTGCTTCGCATCTAAAAACCTCGCACAGTGGCAGATGTCATCACGCTGTGCCAAAGCTACGAGCAGCTGCCCCGGCAGCGCTTGATGACCCGTCGACCGCCATCACGCGATGCTGATCTCGCGGGCTTGCCTGCGATTTCTGACCACTCCACCTTGCTCGCCGAAATTGAGTGCTTCGTGCGTGAGGAAATTGGCCGCCAGGTCTCTCTACTGGCTTTCGCTCCACCGCAGCATGTTGGCCAGCCGCCAACTACACTTCAGCCTCCTCTCGGCAGAGCGATTCAGCAAGAAATAGCGGAGGACGATTCAATTGAGACCCTAAAGAATATGGTGAATGAAGCATGGAGAAAAGGCAAGGTGCCGGAGCAGTGGAAGCTGGCCAACACGGTTCTTATTCCAAAGCCAGGGGAGCCCCCTAGCTTAGGCAACCTGAGGCCAATATCATTGATATCATGTATCGGCAAGGTTGCGGAACATGCCATACTACACAGGCTAAACAAGTACTTGTGTAGAGAAGCCTTGGGACATGGTAATGGGTTACCCTCTCCAGCGCCTTCTAGTGGGTCGTCCTCTTTGGTTGCTTGAAGAAGAACGCCGCTCGCGCAGGGAGTTCGTGCCTTGCCGTGACTGTCGCCATTACTCATTGTCGTTGAGTGCTGTCTATTAAACACCTTAACAATTTGGTGGAGAGTGCTCTGCTCCCATTCAATGCCCCTGGAGCTCCGATCCCGTACCCTGCCATCTACCATGCCTCAAGACGCCGCCCAGCAAACGCCTCCTCTCGCAACGAGCACATGTCCCGGTGTCCCCCGTATACGCGATCCACCCATCTTCACTGGCGCCGATAGCACCGACGTGGAGGACTGGCTCGCAATTTACGAGCGCGTCAGCATCCCCAACAAATGGGACGAGGAAGGCAAGTTAAGCAACTTGGTATTCTACCTCGCGGGCGTAGCAAGCTTGTGGTACAACAACCACGCGTCCGATTTTGCGACTTGGTCCGATTTCAAGACCGCCGTCAGCGTTTTTGGCCGCCCAGCAGTTCGTAAGCTGCAAGCCGAACAGCGCTTACGTGAACGATCTCAGCAGGCCGGTGAATCGTTCACAAGTTATATCGAAGACGTCCTCGACTTGTGTAAGAAGGCCAACGGAACCATGTCTGAGTCTGACAAGATCCGGAACGTAATGAAAGGCATTGACGACGATGCCTTCACCATGCTGCTCGCCAAAAACCCTGGCACAGTGGCCGAGGTCATAACGCTATGCCAGAGCTACGAGGAGCTCCGCCGGCAGCGTTCGATGACCCGTCGCTCCCCATCCCGCGACGCAGAGCTTGCTGGCTTGTCGGCAATATCTGACCAGGCCGCGTTGCTGGCAGAAGTCAAGTCGTTCGTGCGCGAGGAAATTGCACGCCAGGTCTCTCTCCTCGGCTTTGCCCACCCGCCGCACGTTCAACAGTCGTCGACCACCCTTCTTCCTCCTCTCCGCCGAGCAATTGAACAGGAAATTGCGGAGGTCATGCCTGAGTACCACCCGCAACCTCCGGCTCCTGCGCCCCAGAGTTACGCTCAAGTTGTCGCCAGGACGCCCCAAGTAATTCCTGCGGCTGCCCCAATGAGTTACGCCGAAGCCGCCGCTAGACCTCCGTTCTTTGAGGCGGGTGTGCCGGCTACATATGCTGACGCCATCCCTCGGCCCCGACTGCAGCCCGCCATGCAGTCATTTCAGCAGCCGACCAGTCAATCGCGTCCTGCGACATGGGCGGGACCTACCCCGACGAACCGATGGCGCACCCCCGACAACCGGCCCATCTGCTTTGCTTGCGGTTACGCCGGTCACGTGGCACGTTATTGTCAACGCGTGCAGCCGCCTCGAGTCGCGTCACCTGTCACCGGCCAGTCAAGCCGTGCATTCTACGACCCACCTCCACCAATGTCGCCGACGTCACGCCCACCCCCAGCTACTCGCCGCTCTCCGTCTCCACGACGTCGATCACTGTCACCCATGCGGCCACGTTCGGTCGCACGAGAGCAGGAAAACTAGTCGTCGCAGTCCAGGAGGCAAGGGCTGCGACGCTATCGAACTGCGACGCTATCGAAGCCCTCAGCGAAGTCCATCGAATGTAATCGACGTGCTTGTGGACGGTGTTCGCGCATTGGCCCTTATCGATACTGGAGCCGCTGTATCCGTTATGGACGCAAAACTTTGCCGCTTACTTCGAAAAGTGATGACGCCACTTTCTGGGATGTCCCTCCGTACCGCGAGCTCCCAGAGTATTCATCCTACAGCAGTATGCACTGCGCGCGTCGTCATTCAGGACGTTCTGTACGACGTCGAGTTCATCGTAATTGCGGCATGCTCTCACGACGTCATCCTGGGATGGGATTTCCTCTCCCGCCACGACGCCGTAATTCGTTGCGCACAGGCCGAAATCGAACTCTAACCATTCTCACATTTGACGCCGACAGACAGTCCATCGGCAGTGAGCAAGATCCTCGTGAAAGACGATACGAAAGTGCCTCCAAACTCGTCAACGGCTGTGTCAGTCTACTGCGCCGGTCTCTCCGACACCATTGCACTCCTTTCGCCGTCTGCCCGCGTCTGCACTAGGAAAGGGTTGCTGGTACCTTTCGCGACCGTGCGAGTCACTAAGGGCAGCACCGCTATGTTTGTTACCAACCCATCCCCGTGCATTGTTACGTTGGTTCGAGGGGAATGTCTCGGCAAAGTGGAACCCGTTGAAGACGCACAAGTTCTGGACGCACCCGATGACTCGCACTGTACCAGTTCCCGCACCATCAGTGCTGTTTCCACGTCTGATTCGTCACCTACTGATGTATTTGGTCCCTCCATTGCTGACAACCTTACGTCGGTCCAGCGTTCGCAGCTTCTGTGCTTGTTGGATGAATTTCGTCATTCTTTCGATGTCGGGCAACCATCCCTCGGCCGCACGTCCGCTGTTACGCATCGCATCGACACTGGCGCCCAACCACCACTGCGGCAACGTCCATATCGCGTGTCTCCCACAGAACGCCGGGTAATTAACGAGCAAGTGGACGATATGCTTCGACGCGATGTAATTCGGCCCTCCGACAGCCCATGGGCGTCTCCTGTTGTTCTCGTTGCGAAGAAGGACGGTTCTGTGCGGTTCTGTGTGGACTACCGACGGCTCAACAAGGTCACCCGCAAGGATGTTTATCCACTGCCGCGAATCGACGACGCGATTGACAGCCTCCAAGGAGCAGAATTCTTTTCATCTCTCGATTTGCGCTCGGGGTACTGGCAAGTACCCATGGCTGATGACGCTCGACCAAAGACAGCCTTTGTCACGCCCGACGGCTTGTACGAGTTCAACGTCATGCCGTTCGGTCTGTGTAATGCGCCCGCGACCTTCGAGCGCATGATGGACACCGTTCTGCGCAACTTGAAATGGCACACGTGCCTGTGTTACCTGGACGACGTCGTCGTCTTCGCTCCGGACTTCTCCACGCACCTCCAACGTCTGCGGCATGTCTTGACCCGTTTGAGGAACGCCGGCCTCCAACTGAATCTGAAGAAGTGCCGATTTGCGGCACGGCAGCTGACAATCCTCGGCTACGTCGTGTCCAAAGACGGAATCCTTCCCGATCCGGCCAAGCTTCGGGCCGTGGCCGAATTTCCCAAACCTACGTCCGTCAAAGAACTGCGCAGTTTCGTCGGACTGTGTTCATACTTTCGACGCTTCATACGAAACTTTTCCGCCATCATATCGCCGCTGACGAAGCTCCTTGGAAGTAACGGACCCCTAAATTCGTGGTCGTCCGAGTGTGACGACGCGTTCGCAAAGCTCCGTCGTTTGTTGACGTCTCCTCCCATACTACGCCACTACGACCCTACGGCCCCAACGGAGGTACACACGGACGCCAGCGGTGTAGGCCTCGGCGCTGTCCTTGCGCAACGCAAACCAGGGTTCCCCGAATATGTCGTGGCATACGCAAGCCGTACGCTTACCAGAGCCGAGACCAATTACTCAGTCACGGAAAAAGAGTGCCTGGCGATCATATGGGCCCTTACAAAGTTTCGACCTTATTTGTATGGTCGCCCATTTGATGTCACCGACCATCATGCACTATGCTGGCTGTCGTCATTGAAGGATCCCTCAGGCCGTCTCGCCCGCTGGGCACTTCGCCTGCAGCACTACGACATCCGCGTGCTGTACCGCAACGGACGCCAGCATGCTGACGTCGACGCCCTCTCGCGCTCTCCCTTGCCTGACGACAATGCCCCCTGCTCAGTATCTCACATAGCTGTTGCTTCGATCAGCGTTCACGCTATCGCTACCGAACAGCGCAAGGATAAATGGATCACCTCGCTGATCGACTTGCTCGCTGATCCGACGGCAACACCATCCACTCGGGCGTTGCGTCGTCAAGCTCACCATTTCGCCGTTCGTGACGACCTCCTGCACCGACGCAATTACAACGCCGACGGCCGCCAGTGGCTACTAGTGATACCCCGCAGTCTGCGTTCTGAAATATGCGAGGCCTTCCACTCTGACCCGCAATGCGCGCACTCTGGGGTATCCAAAACTTACCACCGCATTCGACAACGATACTTCTGGCGTGGGATGTACCGCTACGTGCAGACGTTCGTTCGCTCCTGCCTCGATTGCCAACGGCGAAAACCTGCAACGCACGTGTCGCCAGCAGGTCTACAGCCATTACCTTGCCCTAACCGTCCGTTCGGGCGCGTGGGCATTGATTTGTATGGACCACTTCCTCTGACTTCGGCTGGTAACCGCTGGGCCATCGTCGCTGTTGACCATCTAACGCGATACGCCGAAACCGCCGCCCTCCCAGCGGCTACAGCGCGCGATGTTGCCTCCTTCCTACTACACCGATTCATACTGCGTCACGGTCCACCCCAAGAGCTTCTCAGCGATCGAGGCCGTGTCTTCTTATCGGAAGTCGTGGAAGCCATTCTGAAAGAGTGCCATGCTGTTCACCGCAAAACTACTGCTTACCACCCGCAGACGAATGGCCTAACCGAACGCTTTAACCGAACGCTCGGCGACATGCTGTCAATGTACGTCGCCGCCGATCACACCAATTGGGATGCAATTCTGCCCTTCGTCACCTACGCCTATAACACCGCCCCTCAGAGCACTACTGGTTTTTCACCGTTCTTCTTACTGTACGGAAGGCACCCGTCGCACACCATCGACACGATACTTCCATACAAGCCGGATCCATCTGAGTGTGCGCCTATTTCTGACACAGCCAGGCTCGCTGAAGAGTGTCGCGAGCTTGCCAAGACATTTACGACGCAGGAACAAGAGCTGCAGAAGAGCATTCGCGATGGCACCACTACTTCTGAACCCACGTTCCTCCCTGGAGCGCTCGTATGGCTCTCGGTCCCTACCACTGCAAGTGGCCTTTCTTCAAAACTGCTGCCGAAATACGAAGGCCCATACCGGGTCGTCGAGCGCACATCCCCGGTCAACTACTTGATCGAACCCATCGAACCAGCTTCGGACATGCGCCGTCGAGGGCGCGACATTGTCAACGTGGAGCACCTCAAGGCCTACTATGACCCACTCATAGTGACGAGTTGTTAGGTCGCCGGACGGCTCCCTTTTCGTACCCGGGGTAATTGTAGAGAAGCCTTGGGACATGGTAATGGGTTACCCTCTCCAGCGCCTTCTAGTGGGTCGTCCTCTTTGGTTGCTTGAAGAAGAACGCCGCTCGCGCAGGGAGTTCGTGCCTTGCCGTGACTGTCGCCATTACTCATTGTCGTTGAGTGCTGTCTATTAAACACCTTAACACTTGGAAGATAATGACATCTATCCACACAATATGGTTGGATTCAGGGCGGGGCTATCCACACAAGACGCAACAGATCATCGACAACACCAGATCATCGACAACAAAATTAGAGACGTGAGGGCCATTCTGGGCCTGGATCTAGAAAGAGCGTTCGATAACATCTGCCACTCGTTCATACTCGAAGCGATTTCAAAGCTAAGTCTTGGGAAAGTCTTCCATGACTACGTGCGGTCCTTTCTAACAGATCGAAAAGCAGTGATGAAGGTTGCACATATCGAGACCGCAGAAATTGAACTAGGAGCAAGGGGCACGCCACAAGGTGCAGTGATTTCCCCAATGCTGTTCAACCTTGCCGTGATTGAGCTGTCGAAGAGATTATCGAGAATCGAGGGTTTGAAGCACAGCATCTACGCGGATGACATTACCATCTGGTGCACAGGAGGAAGCGAGGGGCAGATTGAGAGCGCCATGCAAGAGGCCATTGACATCACAGAGGGATACCTTCGTCCTTTCGGGCTCAGGCGCTCCACGAGCAAGTCAGAACTACTACTGTATCGGACTACACGTCGAGGCCCAAATCCCAGGGGATGGAAACCATTGAACGAGATAGACATCCACCTACGTACAAGTAACGGGGATGCCATCCCGAGGGTCGATAGGCATGACGATCGCGTCCTAGGCATGACGATCGAGTCTAACGGTGCTAACAGAAAGACTATTGCCAAGCTAACCTGGAAAACCGACAGCGCGGTGCGCCTTATACGCAGAGTGGCCAACAAAAGACATGGGCTCATGGAATACAACCTCATCAGGTTGATGCATGCGTTCGCCCTTAGTCACTTCACGTATGAGGCAGCAATGCACAACTGGTCGGGAGCAGAGTCGGAGAAACTTAATGCACTCCTCAGGAAGGTTACCAAGAGGGTCCTGGGCATACACATACACACCAGCACTGAACGTCGTCTAGAGCTTGGCATTCACAACACTCTCGATGAAATAGCAGAGGGCCAAGAGAGAGCGCATTTAGCGAGGCTATCTACAACAAGGTCGGGGAGGAAGATCCTGCAGGATCTGGACCAGAACGCAATGGCGATTAGACTGAAGTGCAATGATATTCCCGAAAAGATCAGGGAAAACATCACGGTATCTCCTACACCAGGAAACATGCATCCGGAGCACAACATTGGAAGACTAGCGAGGACCAGGACCATACTTTGTCAGGTCTCAAACGAGCAAAAGGTCGCCTTTGTCGACGCGGCTTCCCACGCCAATAGGAAAGCTTTTGCGGCCGTAGTGGTCGATGGGGCTGGCCGAGTCGTCAACTCAGTGACGGTCAGGACGAAGGACCCTATCGTTGCGGAACAAGTTGCCATTGCATTAGCACTGACGATGGAGGATATCGAAGTCATCTTCAGTGATTCAAGCGCAGCACTACGGGCCTTCGCAAATGGTACAGTCTCGGGAGAAACGCTACGAATACTACAAGGCAAGGAAATCACGCATCACCTGCTGAGTTGGTTCCCGGCTCACCTTGGTCAAATCAAGGACTCCCCTCCCAATATCAATGAAGCAGCACACGAGGCGGCGCGAGACCTCTCCAACTGCGCCTCCACGGGCATGCGTTCTAATGGTGAAGGGGATAACTGGGAAATTCCCACAACCTATAACGAGCTCACTAAGCATTTTTATCTATCCCGGAGGATTTTCCCTCTACCTCACAAAAATCTCACTAGGCCCCAAGCAATTACATTAAGGCTATTGCAAACCAAGACGTACCCCACCTTGAAAATGCTAAACATTATTTACCCTGAACTATACCCATGTAATCTCTGCCCATATTGTGGGGAAATAGCTACCCTAGACCATATGCTCTGGCAGTGTACCAAATTCGCTCATTTGCCTAAGATCACCTCTGCCAGATGGGAGGCGGCAATCCGCAGCCCGTCCTTGGCAGAACAACTCTGGGCTGTCCACCAAGCCCGCGAGGCGGCTGAGGGGCTCGGAATCTCGGTCACCACGTGGCAGCGGCCCGCGACACAGTGATCTGTGTTTCGGAGGACCAAATAAAAGTTTATCCAATCCAATCCAATCCTGAGTACCATCAGCCGCCTCCAGTGCCTGCGCCACTAAGCTACGCGCAAGCTGTCGCCAGTCCACCCCCAGCGATTCCTGTGACTGGCCCGCGAAGTTACGCCGAAGTCGTCGTCAGACCCCAGGCCTTCGACGCGGCTGGGCCACCTACAAACGTCGACGTCGTCCCCAGGCCCCGACTGCTGCCCACAATGCACACATATCAGCAGCCGCGCCTCGTCCATCCCGTTCTGCGACATGGATGGGACCCGCGAACCACTGGCGCACGGCGACAACCGCCCCATCTGCTTTGCGTGCGGTTGCGCCGGTCACGTCGCACGCTACTGCAATCGCATGCAACCGCCTCGGGTCGCATCAACCCTCACCAGCCCATCAAGCCGCCCTTATTATGACCAAGCGCCGCCTATGTCACCGACGTCCCGCCCCGCACCATCTACCCGCCGTTAACCGTCTCCACGACGTCGCTCACTGTCGCCGATTCGGCCACGTCCGGTCTCACGCGACCAGGAAATCTAGTCGTCGCAGTCCACGAAGCAAGGGCTGCGACGCTATCGAAGTGCGAAAGACCTCAGCGAAGCCTATTGAATGGGGGGTGCGCTCATCGACACTGGAGCCGCCGAATCCGTTATGGAC
This sequence comes from Rhipicephalus sanguineus, assembly GCF_013339695.2. Classification (NCBI taxonomy): domain Eukaryota; kingdom Metazoa; phylum Arthropoda; class Arachnida; order Ixodida; family Ixodidae; genus Rhipicephalus; species Rhipicephalus sanguineus. The sequence goes on from NC_051185.1 coordinate 138,804,685, forward strand.
GCCAAACGTAGCCGATTACTTCGAAAAGCGACGACGCCACTTTCCGGGCTCTCCCTCCGTACAGCCAGCGCCCAAAGTATTCAGCCCACAGCGGTGTGCACAGCCCGCGTCATTATTCAGGATGCTGTGTACGGCGTCAAATTGATCATAATTCCTGCCTGCTCTCACGACGTCATCCTAGGATGGGATTTTCTCTCTCGCCACGACGCCGTAATTCATTGCGCACCAGCCGAAATAGAGACCTCACCATTCTCTGATTTTACGCCGGCAGACAGTCCATCGGCTTCGGGCAAGGTACACCAAGGTGCCTGCAAACTCGTCAACGGCAGTGTCAGTCAACTGCGCCAGTCTCTCCGACACCGTTGCACTCCTGTCGCCACCTGACCGCGTTTGCACGAGGAAAGGCTTGCTGGTGACTTTCACCATCGTGCAAGTCACCCAGGGCAGCACCTCTATTTTTGTTATCAATCGATCCCCGTACAGTGTCACGTTGATGCGAGGGGAATGTCTCGGCAGCGTGGAACCCCTAGAAGACGCACAAGTTATGGACGAACGATATGAAATGCACTGCCACAGTTCCAGTACGCTCGGTGCTGTTTCCACGTCTGGTTCATCACCCGCTGATGTATTTGGTTCCTTCATTGCTGACAACCTTACGCCGGTCCAGCGTTCCCCGCTTCTGGGCCTGTTGGAAGAATTTCGCTCTTCTTTTGATGTCGCTCGAACTTCTCGATTTCATTCCGCCTTTCATCACTTACGCCCACAATCCCGCCCCTCAAAGCACCAATGGTTTTACAGCTAAAGCTGTTATGAGAGCATTTCAACGGCCGTTTTTGGCGCCGTAGTTGTCCGCTGCCGCCGCCGCCGGTGTCGGTAACCGCTATCGCACGAAATAAGAAAAAAAAGGAAATAAGAAAAAGTTTCCAGGATGGAACGAGGTTCGAACCTGGGCCCTCTGCGTGCGAGCCCAGTGTTCTACCTCAGAGCCATGCCGGTGCTTCAAACTGCGCTGCAAAAAGACCCTATACAGGCTTCATGTCGGGAAGGAACCACATTAGCATATGTAGTGTAGTGTGATAGAAGAGTAAAATAACAACCAGTCGTCACACAAACGCGAATTCTGTAACCGGGCGTCACACAATGCGAATGGCGCAACGAGTCGGTTGTTGAATGCTTCCTACCCATTACAAAGGCCTCTGCGATAATTCTTCATCGTCATCAGCCACAGCCTCAACAAAGTGCACATAATGCCACACAGATGTTTAGCGAGTACCAAGGCTCTCCGCAGAATGACGAAAAATTGCATAGTGGCTGCTTCCCTACTTCACAAAAATTGTGATGATTTATAGCGTAGTGAGTTCCTCGCAAGCGCACTTCTGGTTGCCAAGGAAGCCCATGAGGCTCTCATGATCCATTTCCTCAGGCTTTCAATTAAGTTAATTCTCTCTCTCTTTCTCGCTCTCCGTTTCTGCGGTTAAAGTATGTTATAAAGCGTGGTGGGACGTGGTGATAAAGCGTTAAATAACGACCGGGCGTCACACAATATGAAATACGTAACCAGTGGGTCGTTTAAAGCTTCCAACCCATTACAAAGGGATCAGCCATAATTCTTCATCGTCATCAAGCGTCGCATCAACAAAATGCACAGAATGACTTAGAGATGGTACCTCTCTCTCCGCAGAATAACGAATAATGTCGTGGTGGGTGCTTCCCAACTTCCCAAAAATTATGATTTGTGGCGTAGTGGGTACGTTGCTAATGTACTTGTACTGGTAGCCACAAGAGAGTTTATGACCGGCTCTAGAAATGCCGCTCTTCCAGCTTTTGCTGTGACTGTGCTGCGCTTTCCGCGCAGGCCTGGCGTTTTTTTCATCCTTCTTCTTATTGTACGGCAGGTACCCGTCGCACACAATCGACACAATCCTTCCATACAAGCCGGATCGATCTGAATGTGCGCCTATTTCTGCCACAGCCAGACTTGCTGAGGAGTGTCGCGAGCTTGCCAAGACCTTTACTACGCATGACCAAGAGCGGCAGAAGAGCATTCGCGGTGACACCAACACTTCCTCAACGGAGCGCTCGTATGGCTGTCGGTGCCTACCAATGCCTCTCTTCCAAACTACTGCCCAAATACGAAAGCCCCTACCGTGTCATCGAACGCACATCCCCGGTCAACTACGTGATTGAACCCATCGAACCATCTTCGGACATGCGCCGTCGAGGGCGCGACATTGTCAAAGTGGAGCGCCTCAAGCCCTGCCATGCCCGCTCATAGTGACCAGCTGTTAGGTCTCCAGGCGGCTCCCTTTTCGTACCCGGGATAATTGCAGAGAAACATTGGAACGCTGTAATGGGTCATCCTCTCGAGCGCCTTCTAGTGGGTCGCCCTCTTCGCCTCTTTTCGGAGAGAACGCCCCTCGTGCTCGTGAGAGTCTGCAAGTCTGCGCTCCGTCGTGACTGTCGTCGTTGTGCATCGTCGCCGTCAATCCCGCCGTCAATAAACGCCTTTGCAGCTCAAATACGTAGTTCGGTAGTGGCTTGATGAATCGTTCTTAGTGAACCACTTTTGGGCGGCCACGCGCCGGGAAAATATGGCGAAGAACACGAATATATATATATATATATATATATATATATATATATATATATATATATATATATATGATGTTGCCGTATCGTCTTGCGGGGCAGAAATATTTCGTTCACTGTGACAAGCACGAAGACTGCACAAGTGCCACTGACCTGGAAGGCGTTCATCGTGCACAGTTGTTCTGTTCTGCCCTGGTGCCCGAGCATGATTTCACTGAGCACTTGAAACCTTTCACCCGCTTCGTCCGCTGTACGGTACGTGAATAAACGCTCGTGCCCCGCACTGTGCACACTCCGTGGCTACAAACTTACTCGATAAACGTTGCTGGATATATGAACCACCGGGAGAACACTGCTGAGCTAACAACGCGGTCTAAAAATGGCTACTGTGCGCCACGGTTCGGTACGAGACCTACGGAAGCGCAGATGCCGTCGCCGCTAGGCAACGCGGCGCGCCACGTAAGCATAGCAACGCCGCCATTGTGCGTAGTGCGTATGGTCGATAAAACGCAGTCTTGGCGGTAACGCGCTAACAGTAACGACGTTACCGGTAACGCGTTACTTTTTTCAGTAACTTATTAACGTACTCGTTACTGTTTCAGAATTGTAACGGCTAACGAACTTACGTTACCATTTCTCGGTAGCGTGAGCTGTCGCGTTACTCGTTACTTTTTATTCCAACTATCCTTGCAGTTTTACAGAGTTCATTCGTGTTGCTGGAGTCACTATCCGAGAGCTCGCCCCGACATTACTGTGTCCCTGCGGGGCGGACTGCTGTCAGCCCGCCGAAAGTTGACAAAGCGACCCCGCGCGGGGTCCTCTGTTGTGCGGTGGAAATTGCAATGGGCAGCCAATTGCCGAAATATCTTGAATGAATCTGCTATATTTTCGGCTACCTTGCTACGAGGTTCAAGCTGTCGTTCATCGTCGATGAAGTGAAGCGAAATGCAGTCCTCGTAACCATCAAAAGCGAGATGTCGAGACGTTATTGGCTCATGGACATCAAGACTCGGTGTGAGACTGAGCTAGCTCCAGCACAACGGAGGATGACTCCTTCGGAAATGCCTTCTCGAGATCACCGCCAACTGATGAAGAGCGACTGTCTCGATACCTTGGGTGCCGCGTGACATCGCGATGAGCGGGCTCAAGGATAACTTTCCGCGCTTTCACCAGCTCTTCCTGAAAGTGAATACACGAGTACCACATAGCGCATCCGTCTAGTTCCTATTTAGCGTCGGTGCGAACGTATTTCCTAAGAATCGAGTCAAGCTGTCCGGTGACAGCTTTGAAATGCAGCTGTTGCTTACAATCAGCAATTTGTAGAGACAAGAAGTTGTCCCTGCAATAATCTAGCACTGTTAATAAACTTACTATTGAAAATGAGTTTTCCTTCTTGCTATCTGCAACTGCGACTACGTTTCTGTTTACTGAATTCCTCAACTAACCAAGGAAACCCGGAACAGGTTCATGTGCACAGTCGTGATGTTTACCGTAATTATAGAGGTTAAATTGAAAAAAAATTGTTCATGGTCGCAAATACTTTTCTCTCGGATTCATATCATTTAAGCATTGATTTATTGCTGCAAAATCGGCGCATTTATTTTGTAAGTAGAAGCAAATTTGTTCTGTGATGTTTTCTTTGCCCACAGCGTTGACGATGATATTGATCACTTTTTGTTTAAAGTTGCACCGCCAAAATTGGTGTCCCCATGTGCCACAGAGTCAGAAGTCATCACATGTAACTACAGACAACTTTAGGCCACTATAGTACCGCGAAGGTTCAGGGCATTTGTGCAAAATATTGACGTTAAATCAGTACTTCGGGTAAAATTGTTGCTCAATCTAGAACTTTGATGTGGAAATATAAAGATGAACTTTACAAAGTTGCTATTGTAGTTTGGATTGAGTAACGGCAGAAGTAACGTCCGTTACTTTTCTGTTCGGTAACGGTAATGGCAACGCGTTAACTTTATTTTGAGTAACGTAGGGCGGTAACGCTTTCCTTTTTATTTAGCGTAACGAGTAACGTATTTCGTTACTTTCTTTCGCCAACGCATGCAACACTGATAAAATGTCACTTCCTCCACACTTTTCTCCAAGCGCGCGGGCCGGGCTGCCCTCTCATTTCAAGAGAAGCCCTATCGTATCCAATGCATTACGAAAAGTGTGGCTGAAGTGACGTGCGATTTATGGGACAAACAAACCGGTACGGGGCAAACAAAACAGCAGACGTCCCACGTCGTGCTCTCCGCGGTGGTTCGCTTCTGCGCAGCTTTGTAGTCCCGGCATAAACATAGCGCGTAATGCGCGGTTCGCACGCAGTAAAATGTTGCAAGCAGACGTTTACCAGGCTGTTCTTGCGTGGCAGGCCCGAGCGCTACGCCCTGAAATTCTTCGTATAGCGCTTTTCTGCAACAGTACACAAAGTGCCGGTACATGCAGTAATAAAAAATATTCAGATACTGCATGATTGTATTCAGACTCACCTAGCAATTACCTACGCGTTATGCTGGGCGTTAAGCCTTTCTTTTCCTTTTTCGTAGACCAATTTACCGATCTATTGGCCGATCAGCTGTTCTTTGCTCGTGAATATGGAGTGAGCGTTGTAGCTACTCGGCGCAACGCCAACCTAGAACTTGACGTAACTTCACGTCGAAAAGAGGACACCGCTGTATTATACACGCGACCGTGCATGTAAAGTTTGTAATTCCAGTGCACATACAACTACAAGCACGCAGAGCGCGCACACCGCACAATACATACACCACGTAATCCGATAATAACAACAAAATCTTATTGCCCTTTCGTTCAACGACACAGCCTCTCAAAACGTGCGATTCCTTCGGCGCCTGTTATGTACGGAACCTCCAAAAACAAAAATTCACGTGTGTTCTGAGTTTACACAATGAGTAGGAAGCAAGAGAGCGCACATCCGAGAGCTTCGCATGCAAATACCATGCATTAGTGATCAGCAATGAAGCGAACGTATACGTACACATGAAAAGTGACACCCTGTACTTTCCGCATTGCACGCAATTTGAACCGGGTATACACAACAGCTGGGAATTGCGTAGCTTTCGTAAATCACACAGAAGGACAAGCATCTCTGAATCGACTGCGCCGCTTGCACGGTGAAAAAAAACGCTGGAGAAATTTCGTGACCCGCTCGATGCGCGCATGCGCTTGCAAACGACGCGACGGATATCGCGAAATGTTTCGCTACTCCTTCGCTTGGAGGCGATGCGGGTGTTTGAAATGTGGAGGCTTCACGAATGTGACGTCAGGGCCTCTTCTTAATATTCTATCCTCCGTAGTTCTTTCTTTCTTCCATGTGAGTAATAAACCTCTCCTGAAAGTCGCCCGCGCCATAATGCGCCGGCGTAGTGCATCGCGACAAAAAAAGAAATAACAAATAAAGAACTCCGAAATCAGTCCTCTGCTTCAGCCGCGCGTTCGGGCTTGGCAACGGACGTGGCTCATAGCTTCATACGCCATTTTCGGACACCATCATGCGATGTTCACTCATAGATACACCGTGCTGGTCGTCGGAGGCTACGATGTAAACCATGTTCTATCCGCCAAAGAATGTCTAGCGCCGCTGCTGAAGTTAGCAGCAGCAATCATAGTAATCATTCCGCTGAGAGCGCACGCCTTTCTTTGTGTGGCGCGAGGCTGCGGAAAACCGCTTCCCCTAATGCGTTCGCGCAGAACGGGCTCGTAATCTGAACGAACAGCTCTGTATACTGGAAAAGATTCACGCATGGACGGTCCTCCTAACCGTACACAGCTCTGTGATGTGCCATTTTAACGCGATAGCGTTAGAGGGCTCGTGCCGCTGATATTCCGGTGTCGGTGTCGGCGACGGGGTCGGCGTCGCTAACGACGCTTGTGAGCGAAAAATCGTCCATGAGTGAAAAATCGAGAAATATGCAAATAAAATAAACAATAAAAATCTTCGGTCTCATTCAGGATCGAACACGGGCCGTTGCGTGGCAAGCAGATGGCCTACCACAAAGCAACGATGTTACTTCCAGCTGCTTCGGAAAAAAACACATAAATGCCATGTAGTAGAAGGAGACTCCTTAACGCATTTTGTTCGGCAGGTGTCACGACGAAAATGAGCCCATTCAGCGATTTGTAGGCGCATTGACGAGGCCATCAAACTACGTTTTTTTTGCGAAGCCATGCTTCGAAAAAGGCCGGGATAGTGCAGCCATCGCCGCTAAAAACTCACACGAATTTTCAAACAGCTCTAAAAATAGACAACTATGTCCATCCAGCGGAAAACATATCAAGGCAACGACTGTTTTCTAGAGGAGGCCCTGATCAAGCAAACAGCAAACGCTAAATAATGTGCTGCCATCTGTGAGGCATTGTGAGAAATATGTCTCGACTCTTGAACAGGGAAGTGCTTTAGATCGAAAACCTGTACCATTGCTATATATACATCGCGTGCGCGCGCCTGTATGTGTCTGTGTGCGTGTGTGCGTAACAATACACTTTAATAAGTATGCACTTGGTGGTTGAAGTGCGCACTAGCGGCCGGATTTCGCTATCGCGTTCAACTCTTAAAGGCGAAGCTTAAGGGTCCCCCAATTTTTTTCTATAGCACACGCCCAGTCTAATTTGCATTGTCGGACTTCGACTATATGTTCTGCTTTGTAACGAAGAAAAAGAAGCGAGACACATTTTTTCGTGCGTACATTGCAACTCACTTTCCTAATCAAGGCATGGAATGCTCTAACGCTGGTTATACTGGACTTCTTCGCCATGTGTACATGTTATTGCGAGATATCTCGGCACACGGCTCCTGTTTGGATGAAACGCGTCAAATCAAGTAACATATATGTCGAGCCTTTCCGCAGAAAATGCGGCATCAACTTATTGATCCTCGTTTTCTCGGTTACGTGGTATGAACGAGCGGCCACTGAAAGCAGAGCTTGAATGTCGGTCGTCGGTGTGGTAGTTTTGACAACGATTTCCGGGCACCTCCTTCCAAACTTACTCGTCCCCGATATTAGGAACTACCATGTCTCACACGGAACACTCGCGGGATATTATTGAAGAAATTTCAAGGCCGTACACTCACGCGTCATGTCCGCCTTTAGGTTCTCTCATTTATAGCTCTACTCATAAATAACACCAAGTTCAAAGCATACCTCGTCGACCATTTCGTTTATTTCACCACACACCTCGAAATTATTAAGGCGAAAGCCTTATATAGCTAATGAGTAAAGAACGCTTCGATATTTTCCGAGACCTGAAGATGCATCGCCAGACCTTGTCGGCGGCATCGGCATGAACTCGTACGATGAAAATAAATCTGTGTAATCAAATAAAAGTCGCTGAAAAGTGATGCGATACCTAAATTAGTGTGTGTTCGCAGTAAATGCCGGAAGTGGCATGACACGAATGTAATATGACGTCATCAATGATGTGACAGATCGCCAGCACTTGTGACGTCAGTGCGACATTATGACGTCAGCCGATGATGTGGCATGATAACGTTATCACACGACATCGTAGCATGATGAAAGTCAGGTCGATCACGGAATCGATGGAAAACATCGCCAGGCCTGCACGGAAGACGCAGCACACTCACAGCGAAACCAGGAAGAGCGGCATTTCTAGAGCCCGTTGTAGACTTCCTTCGGTCTGGCGCCCCCTGGCTAGGCCACTGGGTGTCACAAGCTTGCAAGGGGGCGAGGACTAAGACGAAAAATAAGAAGGGGAAAGGGAAGAAGATGGCTTTCCCCTTGAAGTCGCCTTAGGCCAATGCATAAAGGACCGTGTGAACTTGTCGCCGATGTCACATCTCGGAAAACGCCGTAACAGCTTTCTTTCAAAGGCTCCCTGGACAAAGCTGTTGAGAAATTTTCCGCCGCCATTCGGTGAGGCCACTGTTACTGCACACGAAGCCAAGGATGGTGCAACCAAACATGCCATATCAGGCTAGCGATCTTTCAAAACGAAGGAAGTATTGTGCGCCGAGGGCTGCCGAAATGTAGGCCGGCCTCCCTATTATTTCCGGTTTATCCTCCGGTTTTATTGAAGAAGTGGCACAAAGTGTGTGCGTGCTTCATCGAGCTGCTCGGGGATGCTCTAAAAGAACTTTCGAGAGTGTATGCTCGCGCGTTTTCTCCGCGTTTCGCCTTTTACTCTCGTTTATACATATGCTTAAATTTCACACCGAATACAGAGTATAGCTTAGCGAACCTTTGTTTTATTTCGCGATACATTTCATAATTATTTTTTGCGGTGTGATAACTCGGAAAGTGCCACGACTCGGTTGTTTGAAAAGCTCCCTAAATATGCCTGGAGAAAGCAGCTGAGAGATTTTCCGTCGTCATTCTACGAGGCCACTGTTACAACCCACAAAGTTAGGCATGGTATAAACACGCCATTTCAGACAATGCAATTTTCAAAGCCGACAAAGTATCGTGCGCAGAGGGTTTCCCAAGTAGAAACCATTCTCCTCGTTCTTGTCTGTTCATTCGCCGCCCCCACTGCCTCTTCATCTCGTTTTTATGGAGCTAGTGGGGAGAAATATGTGCATGCTTCTAGTTGTTATCACAACCTGGAACAAGAGCTCGTCGTTCCGCCTCCTCGTCTTGACGGAATTGTGTCACTGCGACAAGCCTGCAGTGATCACGCGGCACAGTTAGATTGCCCAAACGCGCGTGCACACGCACACATTTACGCGAGCACACGGTTGGACGGAGGGTGGCTCGCTCATCTGCGCGCCCACCAGGGGCTAAAAGGGCGCTGCTGTTCACTGAAAGGTCCACTGCCAAATTATTTGCAATGCCTGATTGGGGGGAATAGTGCGTAGGAATATTTTTCTTGATATCACATTACTCTTGAAAAATAGGCAGTTATTTAGGGACAACAGCCATGCTCGATCATTTCGGCAGCGAAAGAAAGCACAAGAAAATGGACAAAAAACAGTTTGTGTATGCGCTGAAGTAAGCTTTACAGGAGCAGACCGCAACCATATGAAGGCTCAAAAGAGCTGCAGGGGCAGGGGATGTTATATTGCTGGAAATGAGGTGTGCGTAAGATTTATCAGTAAAGTTTGTGAACTGTACCTCTGCACCATATGTTTCGGCCGTTTCATCCCAAATATCCTGCAATGCGATAGCAAGAAGCTGCCTTCATATGACTCAGTGGGACAATGTTTTCCCACTTTTGAAAACCCTCTCATGCATAAGTGGCACAAGTGTGTTGCACTCTTTATTGACTGAAGCACTGGCTGGAATTGATGAAATTTCTTCTTTTTACTATTTCTTTGTGCTTTATACGAGAACCGGTTTGCATGTCATCGTGTCAAACTTATAGCCGCACTTTCAAATTGCTAAATTTGTCAATGGTCAATGTCGGCCTTGGTCATTCCAAGGTCACATTTCGGATGCGCCATGACATTTCCCGAACATGGCGTGCTTGACAGTCATATCCTGCAGTGGCATGCCAAATTTTGCATTTGTTTTGTACTATGCACTCTACAACTCGGCGAGATCTGTTTGCAGCTGTCCTTATACATAGAATTGTCAACGGCCCTTGGCTACTGAGCGCACAGCAGCTCAACCGTTGTTTAAAATGAGATGATGACTTGTATAACCGTGTTTTTTACTATAATAATAGACTTATCCCCACTTGGGCATGGCACGAACTGCGCTTGGAGCCGCTCAACAAAAGCGCCATGCTAAATCCTTATTCGCTTCTACCATCGTAGTTTCTCAGTTCAATCATGCGGGTTTTCCTTAAGTACACCGTTGCTATTTGTCTAAAACGCCATACCGATAATATAGAGATAACCTTTCTGGCTAAACATTTACTCTTTTAGCAGAGTGTCTTATTAGATTCCGAATAATGTAAATATTTCTAAATTTTCATCTTCGTACACATGTCACTTATCTTAAAAGGCGGAAATCAATCACCATTTCGGCTGCGGTTGACTGAATCAATACATTTACCAAGGGGAAATACACCTCTGGCTTTACCAATCCATAAGTTGAATGCTTCTACTCGCCTACGCTGTATTTGTCCAGCTTGTCAATGATAAAAGATCTTGGCTTATCTTATGCCGTTGCCAGCAGTATAGTTCACAGAGCCCATTGCAAAACGCTTAAAAAGTTTTACGATGGACCTACGTCGGAAGGAAGAATTCTACGCCATCGCTGGGCTTAAAGGGGCCCTGAAACACGTTTCCCAGTAATAGCTGATTGGCTTCACTAAAAGAGCTTATTGCCGCAGGAATCGACTGGCGTAAAAACGTTTAGAATCTGTGAAGTACGGTGACCATGCAGCGCACGATGCTCAAATCAGCCAATGACCGTGGGCTCTTGGTTTATAGCGCGGTCATTCGGGTTTATGGCATCATTTGTCGAGCGAAAAGAGAACGATTTCTAGCTGACTTTGAGAATTAATTGTAAATTTCAGGCCTCGTGCGGTGCTATAATTATTGGCTCGTGTGTTCTGAGAAGCCTCGACTACCATTAGGCGGAGCTTTCTGATCATGATGAAGGACTGTTGCAGGCCCCTTTAATGTCGTAGGAAAAGGCAGTGAAAGGGCTACTGAAAATCCAGAGCCTTTCCTGAACGACTGTGTTAGAATGCCCTTTCTGTGATTGTTTTTTTTTGTTTCCTTTGTGTGTGTATGTAGTCTTTCTTGTTTCCCTCCCGCAATCGTACTCTCTCTGTCAGCATTTTCTTTCGACTCCCTATTTCCCCACTCCTGGGCAGGGTAGCAAACCGGATCAATAACCGGACTTCCTCTTCCTATCTCCCTCCATCTCTCTCTTCCTGTCTCTCTGTAACACAAAATCTGAGTTATTGATTTTCAATGTTGTCACAAAAGTCGCATATGCTTAACATTGCCTGCGCATAATGTCCTAAGGTACGCCATGAAAAGGGTTTCTTTTTTTTTTCTTTCCCACTTACGCCCAAGGCGAAAGCGCTCTAATTCTTGTCTAAGAATGGTGTGCCGTGAGCGCACGTGCACCGCTTAGTGTGTGTTAGCGTGAGCCGTAAGACGAGCATCCGAGCTGCGTGCCTGATAATGCGTTTTTGTTTTGTCTATTACCGAACTGCTTGCCGTGAAGGTCACCGCCAGCAGAGCCTGCGCCTTAAGACGAACATCTGAGCTACGTGGCGTGCTTTTGTTGTGTCTAGTATTGAACTGCTTGCCGTGAAGGTCACAGCCAGCAGAGCCTGAGCCTTAAGACGTGCATCCGAATTACGTGTCAGATCATATGCTTTTGTTTTTGTTTTGTCTGATACCACCGGACGTTGTGTCCGAGCCACGTTTCACCTCATGTGCCTTTGTTTTGTCTATCAATAAACGGCTTGCCGTAAAAGTCACCGACAGCGGAATCTGAACCACGGGACGTTGTATCCGAGCTACGTCTTAGACCGTGTGCCTACGCGACCGCGTGACTGGTGTTTTGTGTGTGAGTTAATGGTTAGCCCGTGAAGGACACCGAAAGTGAAATGTGAACCATGCACGGTAGCAACCAGTGCCTACGTGACCATTTCAAGGATGTATCGGAACTACACTAGAAGCTGGGACCGGCGCCCGGAGAAAAGTATAAAAACGGCCCCATCCTATGCTTCATCAGTCTGCTCTGCGCCGGAGAAGAGATCCACGCTGGGCAACTCCCGGGACACAACGCAGCCACCCAGCACCCCCGGTGACCGTGGAGCCGCCGCTGACCCACCTCGCCAGCTTCGACGGTCGCTCATGAACGGCGCCGGTGTTGAAGGACTCTGCTGCGCTCGGTTACGTATGTCATTCGCTTGAACTTAGTGGACTGCGGACTCTAATTATTTGCTCGGCTCTTGCTGTTTGGTAATTCATCTGATACTGCTCAGTGTCTTGACATATTTGAATTTTCATGCATGCTGTACTTATCTGAATAATTGTGGAATGTATAATTAGTTCACCCTTGTATACTAGATAGCTGTTCGGTTATTGTGGAAATATCTTTATCTTTGTTTAAACGCATTATTAAAGCTTGTTGTTCTTTGATTGGAGAAGGCCCTTGACTCCTTCATACCGGCGATTTGCGCAAGCCATACACCAGAGGCCCAACCCCCATGCCACATCTTGGGAGAAGCTTGTGCTTCGTCCCCGAGTCGTGACAAATGTCTTAGGACACGTGTTTCAGAATTTTAACGGCGGGCTGAAACGTTGAAGCCGAGAAGCGATTCAGTAGCAGAAATTCGAAGTCTAGCAACAGCAACTGCAAACATCAGCACACCCCAATTCTTTTTTTCTATTCTGAGATATCAGTTCCCAAAATCTGCTAAGCAAAAAATTCAGGACCCCTTGTCCAATTGGTGAAATGGGGACAAGCGAAGCTTGACGTGGGCGCACGTAACGTACTGCCTTTCTTCCTTTCTTTCTTCCTTTCTTCCTTTTTAGATGCGAAGTATCTTAAGGCCGAGCTCAATCCGGTGGTGGTGGTGTGCGGCGTGACCACCCTTACTGCGCATGCGCATACCATCTCCCCTTCCTCTCTCCCCTTCACCTCTCCCATTTCCCTCTCCCCTCCCCCTCTCCCATACCCCTCTCCCTTCCCCCTTTCCACTCTTCATCTGAAACGCGGGCTAGACATGCCGAAATTCTCTCCTGCGCAACGCCGCGATGAGCTCGAGCGCATGCGCGTCCCCTCCCCTTCTCTCTCCTCTCCTACGCTGCCCCCCTCTCGCCCGCCTGTCGACCGCGTTCCCCGCTCGCCGTGTGAGAATTAACGGCCATGCTAGATGGAAGATACCACGCGCGTAGCGTCCCTCTTCGCGTTCCACGACGCGAGGTCGGTAGCATGCCCAACGAACGCCAACGAAACGCGATCGTGCAAGTGCTCCGGCTTCGCATCGCCGCATGGTCCCCTTTAGCGGGAGATGGTGTATTCTTTCTTTCTTTCTTCCTTTCTTTCTTGCTAGCGGTGGTCCCAAGCACGCTGTTTTAGGCGGAATCGGCGTGGCGTCTTTCATGTTCTTTCCAGCGTTCCTCAGCCTGTAGAACGGCCCAATGAAAGGACCATCACGCGATCGCGGAAGCGCGGTTTAGGAATTCAATTTTATCGATGTCGGAATTTTTCCTGAAATGTACAATTCCTGATATCGGCCTCACGCGTTGTCCAGCAGCTCGCTTCTATTCCGCCATCGCGAAATACTTCAGTGAAGCACCACAGCAAGTGCACTGCTTCCAAATTGTTTTAGGGCGGAGCTCTTAAGCATGGCGTTGCGTCGTTAACCGTAGACAAAAACTATCATCATCATCATTCACCAGCACGCGCCCTCTCCGTCCTCTTCCTCCTCTTCGTCGTCGTCTGCATCTTGAGCTTCGCGCCGAGAACACGTGCGCCGATATTTCCGGTGGGAGTACAATAACACTGATGGCCGGGATAATGAGTACAGATAGAGAGAAAGAAAGACAGAAAGAGAGAGAATCAAGTAAACACAAAAAAGAAATAGAGAGATATAGAAAGATAGAAAGAGCGAGGAAGAGAAAGAAATACGGAGAGAGTGAAAGAAAGAAATAGAAAGAGACAACAAAGACCATTGAAGAAACAAAGCGATGGCAGAAAAGGAAAAAAATTAGAAAAAGAAAGCTGAACGCTTACGTTAGTAGGCAGCATTGAGCAATGCAAAAGAAGGAAGAAAGAAAGAAAGAAAGAAAGAAAGAAAGAAAGAAAGAAAGAAAGAAAGAAAGAAAGAAAGCGGCAGGCCTGCGCGGAAAGCGCGGCACAGTCACAGCGAAATCTAGAAGAGCGGCATTTCTAGAGCCCGTTGTAAGCTCTCTTGGGGCTACTAATACAAGTATACTTGCAAGGTACCCACTACGCCATCAATCATAATTTTTGTGAAGTTGGGAATCATCCACTAGGCGCACTATTGATTTTGTGGAGAAGCGAGGTACCAGCTCAACATCTGTAAGGCATTATGGGCATTTTGTTGATGCGACAGCTGATAACGATGAAGAATTACGGCGGAGCGCTTTGCAATGTGTTGGAAACTTTAAACGACCCACTTGTTACGGAATTCGCATTCTGTGACGCCAGGTGGTTATTTCACTCTCCCACCACATTATATAACATACGTCAACGTGAGAAAGAGAGGCAAAGAACTTTATTGAGACCCCGAGGAAATGAACCATGGGGGCCTTATGGGTTTCCTTGGCAACCAATACAAGTGCCCATGCGAGGAACTTCCTATGATATAAATCATCATGTTTTTTTTAATAGGTAAGCAGCCGCTATGCCAGTTTTCGTCATTTTGAGGAGAACCGTGGCACCCGCTAAACACCTTTAATGAACTATGTGCACTTTGTAGATTCCGAGCCTGATGACAATGAAGAATTATGGCAGAGCCCTTTGTGATGGGTTGGAAGCATTCAACAACCCACTCGTTGCGCAATTGGCATTGTGTGATGCCTGGTTACAGAATTCGCGCTGTGTGACGCCTGGTTGTTATTTTACTCTTCTACCATGCTATATTAAATATGTTGATGTCGTTCCTTCCCGACATGAAGCCTGCATAGGGTATTTTCAAGCATGGTTTCTTTTCAAGTTTTCAAGTTTTATCTCTTCAAGTTTCAAGCACCGGCGTGGCTCTGTGGTAGAATACTGGTCTCCTACGCAGAGGGCTCAAGTTAGAACCACGTTCTATCCTGCGTATTTTTACTTATTTCGTTTTATTGTGTTATTTCGCGCGATTGCGGTTACGGACACCGGCGGCGGCGGCGGACAACTGCAGTGCTAAAAGCGGCCGTTGTTGTGATCTCATAGCACGCTTCGCTGTAAAAAAATAAAGACAACCAAAAGAGGCCGCTCAGTACCGTACTTCCTTCAGGCTTGGCACCACTAGTGCGAAGCTGCCTTCATTGTTTTTTGCGTCTTCGGTAGAACGGACTCGTATGCTTCAGTTCAGTTCACAATGGACGAGCATGGGCGCGTGGCCTAGTATTCAAGGTACTCGCTTTCGGACCGCCGTGCCCGGGTTCACACCCTAACTCCGAAAAGAAAATTTATTATGCTGTACTTAATTTTTCTTTGGTGCGCGAGCGCCATCTGTAGATGAGCAGAGTTCTTTGTGTGTGATGAGGGTTTTCTGAACACCACCACCTCAGTCGCCATCTCTCCGAGTCAGCCACTACAAGCTTCGCCTGAAAAATCGCATCGTTAATTGGCTAGCGTAAATTACGATGCCTTAAAGGAAACAGCATAACGGTAACACGAACACTCCATCGCCGCAATGAAAACGCACCAAGCGTCTTGGATGCGTTTACTTGTACGCGGGACATGCTTCAAAGCGTTTCTTTTTTTTTCGGTAAGGCCCCTTGAGCAAAACACGGAAGCAGAATGGAATGGCACAACAACCAATCTGACATACGTCACTGCCACAAACGTCTGCTTATTTGTAGCTTATTTGTTGTGTCCTAAGTGTGTCCTTATTTCTTGCAGATTGTGCGTTAAAATGAATAAAGGACATGTTATTCTTTCTCGTGGAAAGCAATGCGCCTAATATTTCCAGCGTCACATATTCATTGCCTGCCATTTTTCCATTTAGGAAAGAATCACTTCGTTAATCAACAATGAGTATTCTCTCATTACTGAGAGGTCCTGCACGCACGCAATGACATGAACTCGGCTGCTCTCAGTTTTGCGCGCTTTGATGCAACCATTGTCTACCCGCAAAAACTTCAATTGCTTTTCTCTCTTTAGTGAGAGAATTTGTGCAAACCATCTATTGATTTTCGGGTGTGAGGTGGACATTAACGCACACATTGGCGCCCTGTGA
The DNA here is from genome assembly GCF_013339695.2 of Rhipicephalus sanguineus. NCBI lineage: Eukaryota > Metazoa > Arthropoda > Arachnida > Ixodida > Ixodidae > Rhipicephalus > Rhipicephalus sanguineus. The sequence continues at coordinate 138,821,077 of NC_051185.1, forward strand.
CTGAGTAGACCCAAGTGGCTCGGTTGTTAGACGGGCTCTGCGTGATTTACGGAACAATTCATCTTTCTTGACCCGAGAACAAAATCTCGCGATTATGTTCGTGTCCTTTTTCGCAGGCACGCGTTGTACAGCGTCGATATCATCCTTATTTATGGGGCAGACAAATACATCGCCCATTTTATGAAGAATGACGGTGCAGTCCTCACCCTTTTTACATGGCACACCTTTTATCTCAACGTTGTTAATCCGCGAACGCTGTTCAATATCAGCCAGTTTAGTAGCCAGTTCATCATATAATTTCAGCGGAGACTTCTTTTCAGCTGTGGCGAATTCATGCTTGTTTTTGTTTCTTCATGAAAATTGCTGATGGCAGAGAGACTTTAACGAAGCTGTTCAATTTCGGCTCGAAATTTCAGCATTAGATGGCATCATGAAACGTAACAATAACTACAGCACTTTAACTACTGGCAGCAGCTACCGCGACAACAAAAGTAGGAGGAAAATCAGCTGTGCGAAAAATGTTCAACCAACCTGCGCAAATGAAGAACGTTGCTCAGTGGACCTGACTTGCTGCGGCCACGGATGCCACTGCCACTGCCAAAATGCGGCTGCACGAGCACAGTGTTGAGCTTAAGTAGTGTCTCCAGCAGGTGTCCTCGCAGTCCGCTCTGGTTCAGAAGCTCGCTGCAGGTGGCTGTAGCGACAAGGTAGTGGCGTTTCTCGACCAGATGTTCCAACTAGACGAGTCGAGAAATCCAGAGAATATCCCGATAGCCGGAATAGCCGATCCAGATAACCGTCAACACCTGCACAAGTCAACACCTGGGCAAGGGAAGACCGTTGCTGAGCGGACTTCACTTCCTGCTACCACGACTGTCACTGCCAAAATATGCCACAACTAAAAGTTGTTGCCGAACGCTCACGCGTGCTTAGTTAAGATAAGCAATCTCCATATTGGTGAGCGAGAGGGATGCAACAGTGACACAGTCAGTGCGGGATAGCACCATTTCCTCAGCTGATAATTGGCGCTGCAGTCTTAATGACGCTTAACCAGCTAGTCAAATCTTCAACGTTACTAAGTGGTTGTTTGTTGTCGTGGTTGGTGGTGGTGGTGGTGGTGCGATGGTTCTCCCTGTCTTCCTTAACGACGAAAAGGCACCGCATAGAGCTAGACCCTGCGTCCGGACTGTCGGCCCGCGTACTACTGCTTCCCCAGTGGAGGAGACGCGCGTCGAGCGACTATCCTGACTTGACGCCAGTGTCGCTTCGTCAAAAGTTCGCCTCGTGCGACCAGAATCGGGAACACTTCAGCGTTCCGTTTCCTGGTCACTACGTCTTCAGCGCGTGCACCGCGAGGCGCGAGCCCTGGGTGACCGAGTCGCATACCGAGTTGTCAAGGTTAGCCATACTGTAGGTGGTCGCAGAGCTGCGCTGCACCTCTGGAATTATAATATAATGTTACAGGGACTGGCGTTGCAAAACACATACAGCTAACAATCGAGCTAACGTTCTAACGCTGCAGTTATCTCGCTCAATTGGAAAAATTGCAAAATCGAGAAACGGATTTCTCTGTTCGCCGAAATTTAAAATTGTAATGTAGCGATACCCGAAAGCCACCGTGGCATAGTACTTGCGACTAACCCACGCATGTGAACAATCTGCGAATGCGGCGTGGACACACAGCCTCCAATCTCCGGGCGATGAAGGCTTCGTAGAAGGTTGCGTATGTAAATCTATAACAATCTGCCGAAATATAATGAGGCAGAGAACGAATACAGTGATTGTACGAGCAGGACGAACAAGCAAATTGCATGGATGCTATCACTGTAATGTGTCATATAAAGCATGAAATAGCAAAAGCAATCGATAGGGGGATAATTTACAGGGACAATAATTAAACCACCACAGTCCCAAGCGCCATCTGGTACGTAACAGCGCTGCCTACTGCTGTGTCTGTTCTTCCGTGCATTGGCGCGGCGTGCAGACTCATCAAAATAAAGCTATGGCCGTAACTGTGGCGAATAGATGATTTAACGCGATAGCATCATAGCACACGCTCGAAGCAAAATCCGTCTGTGTCCGAAAGAAATCACCCCTTTTTAAATCGAAGGAAAATGATTCGAAAGAAATCGTCCCTCTTTTACTCATTTATTTCAGGAAAACTTCGTTAAATTGGATTGGGTGCCAAATCATTTTCGTTCATTCGGCTTGATGAAAAGATTAAACCCTACGCGCACGTGCCGGTGAAGAATAATTTCTTCGCTAGGTCGTAAACTACGTAAAAGCAGGTTTTTTAAGGAGTTTTAACCATATATGGCGTCAGCCTTTCAGAAAAGTTGGTGTTCGTAGCGGGTGAAAGTATTGACCGGTCTGTAGTCAACGTAAAACCATCCTCAACAAACTTATACGTAAGAGTATTTATTGAGCTTCGTACAACTTCTAGAGACGAACACATACCAACTGGTCAATTTTTCGTCTTGCTACCCTATAAAAGAGGATTTTCAGTATTGATGGAAGAGATGCAGAGAAGATATATTCACAAAACCGAAGTCATAGGAGGCACAAGATGTGAATTTGTATGATGCACTCGATGGCGTGAACTGATGTGTATGTAGTAGAGCGCGAGAAGGGTGCGCATGCGCAGTAGAGGCAAGGATGATCAGAGAAAGTGAGACACCTAAAATCGTTCAAGGAAAGAAAAATTGTGAAGAAAACTTATTACATTTTACCCGCCGCACAGAACGCCTCATTGTGCTCCGGTGATTCACATGTTCCTTTCCCATTATGTGCAGCACGGTAGTTATATTGACTTGCAAATGGTGAGCCCGTCTATGACACTAACGTACGGCGAGGTTCATATTTTTGTTATGATTTATTACTTATTGATATTCGCAACCCTGCAATCTGTCGTTGCGTGTGTGGAATCAATACAATCGAAAACAAAAGAAAGCATCACAGCGTCTTGACAGAACGTGGAAATAAAATCACTAAAACGGTATGAGACAAATAGCACAGACTAATTTTACCATTTGCACAAACATCTGCATGTATTCATGTTGACTCGTATCTAGATTCTTTTATATAAAAAATAATATAAAAATAATGTCATGCATGTGCGATAACGCTACGGTATAAACCTCTCGAGCAAGAGAAAATGGAGCGGGAATGCGTTTTCCTTTGCCCAGAATGCGTGCACAGCGTCATTACCAACTACACCGTAGTGCTCTGCTGTAAAAATGCGCACTTCAAGGTTGCGCCATCTTTCCGCTCGTGTCCACAAGAACCCAGAACCCCTAGTGCCCTCTAGGGAGCAGCGCTGCATTTGAAAGTATTAAACTGGAAACCCTGGCGCGTAGTGGATGAAGAAACTAATCAATCAGAAAATACGCCAAGAGATTAAAGAAAAAAGGGACTGTCTACCGTCCTTCATCGCTTTTTCTGTTTTGTACCGCAATAGAAAGCGTACCGTCTGAAGTGTCCAACCTTCCAGCGGTTTCTCTGGAAAGTGAGTGGCATTTTTAAAATAGAATTTTTCGATCTGCGTTCGGTATTCTTCCATTGGCGTGAAACATGCCCACAACGCTTGTTGGTGGACGCGATGACGATTATAGAGCCAGTAAAAATTAAAACCGAAAGCACAAGTGTTTTCTGTAGATTACATTATTTTCGCTGAACACTAATGTAATGAATGTAACAGTCGTTTTCAGCGCGCTACGGTTAAATGAAGAATTATTATACAATTACAGAACACTTGTATTGCTGTAATCTATGTCTATGCATTTATTTTGGCATTGCTGCCCCAATCCAAGCCAAGTTGATTAAAAAAAAAGAGACGATAAGTGCACGCCTTCACAGCGCAGCACATGTGAGACATCCTCACAACAATACAACGGCACAGTACGACAAGCGCGGAGGGCCGCATGGCATAGCGCATGAGTTGAAGGAGACGAAATTGAAGACGGCGCCGCAAGTAGCGCCACCGGGCGCCTTTTTTGCTTCGTGAGAAAATAAAGCAAGAAATTACTCTTTCAGGCAACGGAAAGCTGCCTCAAGTGTGTAAAATACAATTTCAAGTTATACATGTTTGTTTTTAAGCAAAATAATTCTACCTGCGAGGATTTCTTGTTCTCTCAGTAGATTGACCACATCACTGTTCGGGGAGGCTAGCGGTTATTCTTTCACGATTTTAAACAGCAAATTAAAAATATAATTCATTTTTTATGGGACAAAAGCATGCTCGTTGCCGCCGATGTGACGAACGATCTTTTCATTTTCACCACAATCAGAAAATATTTTCGGAGCGGTAGACAGTCCCTTTAATTATTATAACAATGTCACCCGTAGCGGCCCGCTGCGCGCTAATCGCGCGTACCGAAGGACTAAAATAAAGTTGTTCATCGATCCGTCCATCACCTAGAACAGCGGAGTTGTTCCAAGTCGTGCTTGCGCCGTCTCCTCGAAATTATGATAATGATTATGATGACGATAACTGATGATGATTTCGATGGTTATGGTCGAAGTGATGATCATGATGATAAATGAAGATGATGCTCGAAATTGCGAGAATGATGTTGATGGTGATTATGCTCGAAAAGAGACGCCTGTCGGTCATTTGCTTCAAGAAATTCACCAAAGCTTCAAGGACTATCTTTCGTAGAAGTCATCCTGCACGTTCGAGTTCACGTGCCCAGTTGGGCCTCCGTCTGCTGCGTAAGCGACGTGTGTCTTTGCATAGTGCTCAATAAGTTGGACAGCCGAGCTCTCGGAAGAAATAATTCTACTGCATCTATAATGGAAAACGCCCATGCAAGCGCCAATGCGCTTCTTGCAATCGTCCGTCCGTGTTGAACGCGTGTAATTATAACGTCCTTCCTTTGAGTCTTTGCGAAAGCAAATATAAGGACATAGGCATTTGCCGGCGCCGTCGCCGTTATGTTTCATATATAGTCAATATTGGTAACATCGCCCCGCGCATCGTATGTTCTAGCAAAGTTGACAGCTGGGTTAGTTGGTAAAGTTCCATAATATTTTAGAGGAAAATGTCAAGGAATGTATCGGCGAGGATAACGACGAAGTTCGCTTCCGCGATAAAGCTGGCATCAGTGTTGAAGGTTTTATGGAATTATTGTCTTTTTGCCTTGTGTCGACCCTGGTAGGATGGGATGGACATTTGTTCTTACAGTCTCCGGGGGTCTGTATAGGATCTAGGGCTGCGCCCATCTTGTGTGACATTTATCTGAGCAAATTTGACAGGATGCTGGAGCATAATTTGAATGGCTTAAGCGAACAAATATTCCGTTATGTAGGCGATTTTCTTATTTTTATTCCAAATTTTGACACCTGTAGGCTCGTTGTAGATATTCTGAAGGTTTTCAAGGAAGTTAGTTCTGGTCTCACCTTCACGTTTGAACTCCCTAAAGACCAACCCCTACAGTTTCTGGATCTAAAATTAGTATTTTCCCATGACCACACGTGTTGGATGTTCGGCCCCAGAACAAAAAAAGCACTTTTAAGTTACAAGTCATCACATTTTAAAACAGTCAATGATGGCATTGCGCTTTCCTGCCTCCGTTCAGCGCTCACTAAAACATGTAGCCAGCTCATCAGCACTAGCTTCTCCCTTCAGTTAGATAGTCTGTTGGTTCCGCCTTCCCGCCTCAGACTTTGATTGTCCAGTATGAAAAGCTTCTGACGCAGGTAAAAGAGAAGTTTGTATCACAAAAGAAGGATGAAAACACAAAAAGAAACTTCGATGTCATTCCCTATGTGCACAAGTTCTCCCATTGTCTAAAAAACAGTTGGGGCCCGCTACGGCGTGCAGGTGGTTTTTAGCGCCCCTAACAGACTTGGAAGGATTTGCGCTGCTGTTCACAATAAACTTGAAAGAAGTTCTACCTCACGCAAAGGGGACTGCAGCACGAAGCATCATAATCAGTTTGTGCCGTGTGCTTCAGCTGTTGTCTACAACATCCCAGTGACGTGCGGGCTTTGTTACATTGGACAGACGGGACGCTGTCTAAACACCGGTCTTAGAGAGCATAAAAATAATCTAAGTAACAATGATGGGTCACATCTACCTGCCCACTGTAAAGGTTGCAAATGCACGCCTCTTTTTCATAAAACTACTGTTATTTTTAGACACAGGGATGATGCGGCGCGTGAGGTTATGGAAGCATTCTTCATTAACAATGCTTGGTAGAGTTGCATCAGCTCTCCTTCAGTGGCGCTATCGAGAACCGAAATTAGTTTTTTGGAGGCCGGGTAGATAAGCGCTTTTTGGCTTTTGTGGTTTTTTTTTGTTTGTTTTTTTGTTTTTTGGTTTTGTTGGCTTACCTTGTTGCTGCCTATCTGGTATTATGACGGCAGAGTTTTACCTATCGCTATTTCTTGGTTCTTTTTTGTTTTCTTACCCTTGCGCATGTTAGCATGGTGCCCACGTGGCGGATAATTTGGGTCACCTTCTGTATGTTGTCTTTTCCTTTGTTCTTCTAATAAATCTTCCAGTTGCGAGTAAGCGTTCGTCTGTGAACTTCTCGTCCTTTGTCCCTTCTTTTGCGCTGCTCTAAAATATTATGGATCGTATGTTCTACCCGCGGGTGAAAGACTGCGAGCGGGGGCGAAGAACGCGGCCGTAGAGAGATGAAACGAATCAACCATTTCCGTCACACGGAGGGAGCATACATAACATCAACGCGCGTGCAAGGCCTGCCATCGCTTGCTTCTCAAGCATCGATGAAACGCCCCACCTGTCTTTCCACGGGCGAAGTAGCATCCACGCCAGAAGAGAGGGATGGGAGGGGGGCTGCATCGCTTGAGCAGCAAGCGTGAACTACGACCAAGAGGGCGTGGTCATGAGCGCTGGCGAGCGCACTATCTCCGCAGACATTGCCACACGGATCATATATGCCTTTTCACGCGCTGTACTCTCACCGCTTCGAGTTGAGACAACAAACGGCACGTGAACAGCTTCTCTCCCTGGAGTGGTCCTATTTCCAAGCCGAGCTCACACGGGCGTGGTATCATCCGGCCGACGAATTCAATGTGCCCGAAGAGATCACTTAAAAACATAGACACACGCACACACGAAGCGCAGAAGCATGACATGTTGGCAAGGCTAATTGGTTCATAGTTTGAGCAGGAAAGTTTAAACTCCGCGAAGAAGACAAGACGGAAGGACATAGAAGCGTGCAAACACCCGATGAGCAGCGTTGTTGGATAGTTGGCTAATGAATTCAGCAGACAATTTTACACGGTGTGAAAAAGACAACATGGTATAGAAAGGAGCGTAAAAGGAGTATAGTATAGAAAGGAGTGTAAAATAGAGGGGAGGGTGAGGCGAAGAGAAATGAGGAGGGAGAGTATCGCATAGTATAGCGGAGGCGAGTTGGAGGTTGGATACATGCAGGTGGTCAAATGAAGAGAAGGTTCCTTCAGTGCTAAACATGTCCATGCTCGCCTAGCATTGAATCAATTTGCATTGCATCGCTAAGGCTTCGCACCAGCTCCTCTATACAATGGCCTTTACAATTTTTAGTTCGTTAAAGCCACGCATAAATTGCAGAGTTACGTGACATGGGATACAAAATAGTTAGCTGCTAGCCTTCCTTCGTATAACATTACAACTTGTTGCTATTGCATTCATTGCTTCAGAGCTGCGGCGAAACTGTGTGTTTTTATGCGGAGCAGCTTAAGCTGCTCACGAACACTTGGCATGCAAAATATGCAAAATAGCGATAACTTTTCGCTAGTGCCCTTGTAGCCGGAATGGCACACCGGTAGACAGCACCTGATCGACATCGTCATGCGAACGTGTCCCTTGAATCTTACAATACCCGAATGCGGCTCTCATCCAGAATGCTATCATAGATACTAAGTACACGTGCAAACTCTCAGCTCGCGGCGGCCGCAGCTGCGCTCTCTCTCGAATCAACTAGGGGAAAGGTGGCCTCTAAGCTACGGTGGCGCCACAGCGCAGTAGCTTTGCGCAAGATATCAAGCACCCCCTTAGCGTGACGGCGACGTTTCGTGACCAGAAAAAGCGTCGAATGAAAATTTTACTAATGCGAAAGCTTTAGATGTCTCAACAAACGCGAAGAGGGACCGCCGGCGTCGTCAACAGAAGGGATGCGGAAAAGCATGGCGTCACAGGTCGCAAGAATTTATGACGCCATCAAGACGTGATCGGGACCATACGATTACGTCACACCGCATGACGTTGCATGGTGACGTCATCACATGACATCGCCGCTTGGACAAAGCTGGGCTGATCACGGAGGCACTGCAAAATCACGCGAGGTGCAGAAAGCTTCCAATTCCTCTGATCCCGGAGGCAGTGCAAAAACCACGTTTCGTGCGGACAGCTTTCGGTAAGCATAATCTGAGAAGAAAAAGAAGGAGATGGCTTTTGTTTTGCACTCGGCTTAGAGAGATGCATAAGGGAGTGCGTGATTTCATTTCTGACAAGCTTCGCGCCACTCTTAGCTTGTGAGTTGGCCCGCGCCATGGCGACGCCGCACAACGGCACTGTACCCTGTACGGGTTCTCAGTGTTCGCCTTTGACAACGAAAAGTACAGCACGCGCGTCAGCATGCGTAAGGCTCGTGGAACTCACACTAATACTTGGAGATGGGGACATATGCTTTACTGTTTATCCTGCTACTATTGAAGAAGCTTTGTGCTTAAATCGGTTTGCACATTATTTGCATGTGGTAGCATTTACATGCGTGCGCCTTCAAGAATGCGCGACAAAAATCTAATCTTTTGAGGCGGAGGACCCGGGTTCAGTTCCGGACGACGGAAGTCAAGCTGCCGCGGCGGTTACACAGGGTACACCGGTTACGGCGCTCGGATGCTGACCAGAATCTCGGGGGTTCGAGTACGGCCGGGGGCGGTCGCATTTTGACGGAGGAAGCGAACTGCTAGAGGCCCATTTTCTTAGATTTAGGTATACATCTGAGATCCCCAGTTGGTTGAAATTATGGGACCCTTAAAATTATGGCGTGCTTCATGATCGCATCGTGGTTTCGGCACGTGAGAACTCGAAAATTATTATTACGACGGCAGCCATGTTTTGATATCTGAGAGTTGCAGAACTGCCAGTGTTTACTCAGATTTAGGCGCATCTTATAGAAAACCAAGTGGTCAAAATTAATCCGAAGTGCAGCACTATGACAAGCCTCATGATCATATGTTCCCTTTCAGGTGCGTATAACGGCAGAGTTCAATGATTTATTTTCACGGGAAGCTAACCTGTCAAGGGAACTACCACAGCCATTTTAAATGAGTAAGTACTTCAATTCAAACTCGTCGATAAAACTGTCAATTACTCTGTCACGCAAGAGGACCATCGCTACAAAAAATAAATTTCTTAATGGAGACTCGCAGGGTCCCCTATACATTCGCCTAAGATGTCTTCAAGGCGAAAGCCTTCTTTTTTTTTCTTTTTTTCTCAGTTCCCCTACCCTGAAAGCTTTCAGCAGCTGGCGTGGCATTGCACTGCCTTCCAGATACGTGCCTCCGGGATCGGCCCACATAGGACCAAGCAATGATTTTATGTGATGACGGCATCAAGTGGCGCGATCATGACACGTCATGAAGACGTAACAAATTTCGGTGATCTGTGACATCATGATGGCGTCCTAACACGCTGACTGCTTTTATCACTCGTGCTGACGGCGACTGTCACTTCTCGCATACAAGGCTTTCACCTTAAAACCAAGAACCTTGGTGATGCTGTATTTCCGCCAACACGCAGAAAGCAAGAGTCCTAACTACTGGGCTACATCGTGTCGTGCTGAACCGTGCTTTCGTACAAGGTCACCTTCGCTTGACACATGTAGGACTTCGGCTTCGGAATATGCAAACGATTGCAAATCAGTAACCTGCCCCCTTTACATCGCTACCACAGGTTTACAAACAAAACTATAGCGACACAAGAAATTGAGCTGCTACTCGAGCCGGAATGCGCAAGCAGTAGCCTACCTCTCATTAGAGAGAGCCGTAAAGACCACCCTAGGAAACACTGCGAGATTTACTCAATTACATCATTAACGTCCGATCAAGAAGAAGTGCCAGGTAATGCATACGTGACGTTCAACCAGAACAAGAGATCCTTATATTTAACTTCTCTGAAGAGAGTTCTAAGAAAGTTATAACTCAATAATACAGATCACGGCCTCCTATAAAGCGCTTTTGAGAACTTCAGTTAGAGCTAAGATTCATGTAATCCACAGAATGTGGATCGGGCTGTTCCACGATGACGCCGCCAGAGTGCATTGTACGCAGTGCGCGTTCGCAGTGTGGGTATTTGTGGAAGAAATTGGGAGCATGTGCGTCCGCATGCGCATGGCGGAGAAAAAGTGCACTTTAGCTTGGATATTCGCTCACGGGGTTCCTATAGTTTATCATACTGTTATGGAAGCTTCCTGGTTATGTCTCTTTGCACGGCGTTTAGATCCGCATCACTTTGTATGTCCAATAAGAAATTCGACAGAAGTAACGTTTGCTGTGAAAGAGTTTATGCAGAGATTTCGCTAATATACAAGAGACGCGAGCAGTTTATTACTCAGCCGACCCGTGGCGAGCCTTAAGCTAGCTTCAAGCACATCGTGCAGCCGCAACAACAACAACAACAGCAACAACAACAACAATAATAATAATAATAATAATAATAATAATAATAATAATAATAATAATAATAATAATAATAATATATTGGCGAAGCTAACACTAAGTAGCGCAAACTTGAAACAGCGAAACTTGGTGGTTCTGAAGTCTAATCTCGTTCTTTCTAGGTTGTTGCTATCTTTTAGCTAGGTTACGCACGACACGGATGCCCAAACTCCACAACCGAGCGTTCACACCGCTCATAGATCTACGGGCACGTCGTCGTTGGCGTAGGGCTTCCATCGCTTCGGGCTCTTCTCGCAGCCGCCGTTGCCTTTCCCGTTGCCAAGTACGGTAGCTTCACGCTAGGCGTGCCAAGCCTGAAGGAAGAGCGCAGCTTGGTGGCCTTCTGTGTTTCTTGTTATTTTTTTCTTTCTTTTTTTTCTTTCTTCTCTTTTTTTATCTTTATCTTTCTTGTATCTCTATTTTGTATCTGTTTCTTCCTATTTCTTCCTTTGTATTTCTTTCTCTTTCTCACTCTTTTTATCTTATTTCTGTTTTTTTTTCCTGTCTGTATTTTTGCTTCTTTGACACTGTTTTTCTCTTTCCCGTTCTGTCTCTTCCTCTATTCTTGCATCCTTTTATGTCCTTACTCTCATCATTGTTGTCCTTTTTTTCTATCTCTCTCTTTCTTTCTATAGGTTTCACTCTGTCTCTGTCTCTCATTGAACCAGCGGTGAGTAGCGGGATTTCCCGAATTTCTGTGGCACATACCCGCTGATGAGGACAATTTTCTGATAGGCCGCACAAGACGGCCAGCTTAAACAGCTTCGCTACTAAGAGGAAACAAAACACGCAGAATAATTATATCGAGCTTATCGTTAAAAGAGCGCCGCAACATATTTCCAAACAGTCGTCAGATAATCTCAACATCGGAATGTATTGCCTGAAGAATGACTGACCGTACATGATTTTGCGTGTAAATGAATTACGAGCGGAGTTTACAGGATATATCGCACGCTCAGATTGCTTTTAAATGCGTAATAATTTGTACGCTGACTCAATGGAAACTGCGCGAGCGTTAGACCATCGGTCATGCATCACGAAACACTATAAAGTTAATAAATGTATGAAATAAAATAAAATATCTTGGAGGTACCGAGTTGCAAACCTAGGACCTCACGAGTGTTCTAAGGCGAGTGTCCTAAATGCTGGGCTAAACAAGAACGCTTCGAGAACGCCAGTACACCTTAACCACATGAATGCGCTATACCGGGGGTAGAAAAGAAGTATAACAGAACACCTTCTATGAAGGCTTCTGAAAACCATCTGGAGGACATGATGCCGAGGCGACATGGAGGAATGCACAAATCAGGAAAATTGCGTCTTTGTGACAGGTAAATGCCAGCATCGCGTTTCGGTGGTAATAAGACGCGCCTTCTTTGGGGCCGTTCCCGGCTCAGACGAACGCCAGAAAGGAGTTTAAAGGCGTCATGCCGATGGTGCTCGACAGCAACGCTCCCGAGATCCTGGAAGCTGAACAGCTAGAGCGACGCACCATTGCACCACCTCCCTCGAAACTGAACAGATGACAATCTAGAGACTGCCGCCGACTGCAAACGAACACGTACCCCAACACACTTTCCAAGATACTATCCTCCGAGTATCGCAATGAGTGACCCTCGTGGAGAGGGATACTGACACTGACACACGTTACATACAGGTGTCCCTCGCGTGCTGCTGCGGCAAACTCCGCGCTCATAAAAACACATACATTACCACACTGGTCGTGGGAGGCACGACTTTCAGATCAAACTTTGGGAAGCCAACTGGCAGCCGTGGAGCAGGCCCGGTGATCCGGTACAGTCAGTGGAGCGTTAGACGAAGGGTCCCATCCACTATTGTTTTAAGTTTTAGGAATAGCTAATAAACGCCTACTCTCTCTCTCTCTCTCCCGCAGAGGAACTAGAATAAAACTATAAGCTTACGCATCAACTCCCGAAGAAAGAAATGGAAAATAGACAACCAGCCATATGTAGCACGAAGCCAAAAGGAAATCCATACGGATTTCTCAGAAATAAAGCCTCATAGTCGCCGAAAAATTCGTCTTAGTCCGGCGACTATGAGGTTTTATTTCTGGGATATCCTGTGGCTTCGTGACACGAGTGGGTGGTTGTTTATTTTGCTTTTCTTAACCCTTCCGCCACCTTGCGGGATTCCGCAGAGCTCATTTTCAACTCCCCCCAAAAATACCGCGCGGAGTTTTTACCTTCTTTGTTGCCTATGAGCACGCTGGAAGATGCATAGGTGGTGATGAAAAAGGGGCAGAAAGCTCTGTCAGCCCGGGTCATGACCTTGCGCATTTTATATTATTCTTTTAACATGTTCCGACACTTCCGGTACGATGACAGAAAATAAACAAAAAAACACACACGAAAAAATACAATAACAAAACAAAATAAAAAATGTCAATAAATAAAAATTACAGTAAGGAGTTGTGTGCGACACCAAATAACTTATAATCTTGGTCGGCGTCTTTCAATGTTTTCACGAGTTGTCTGTGACTACAGTCGGCGCCACAGAAACGAAAAATTAAATAAAAAATAGAAAAATAAAGCATCAGGAAGAGAAATAATAATAAAAAAGGTAAAAAAATGATAATACAAGAAATAAAGAGAACAAGTTGTCTGTGACTCTCCGCACATATCGCTCAAATGGTTTGCCTAAATATATCGCCAAATGAAAATGCGTCTACAGCTGCGCACACATTTTGCGCAAGGGAGCGTTCTAATCATCGGTATTTTATATTTTTATATTTGGAAACGCAATGGCAAATTTGCCGCTGCCTGCAGAACAATATTTCCCTCACATGTTCACGGGAACCTCGACCACCGGCGAGCAGTGTTTCCTGACTCCGTTTAAAGAGTATTCCAGAGCGTCTTTAGTACGAAATCAGGTCTGCGGAATCCCGCATTATGAAACGTAAAACATTTCCCGCGTTATGAAAAGAAATTCTAATAACCATACGTTTTTGTAGCGCAAGTTTATACAAGGAAATCCATACGGATTTCTCAGAGGCAGAGCGTCCTGAGCTGGTGACAAACTCATCCTGGTTAGGCTATCGAACACGGGACTGATGCCTTTTCTTTGATGTCGCTATACCAGAGCTTTCTTTAGAAATGTGTGCTGATTTTCTTGTATCTTTCCGCTTAAATACGGGTGATTGCCAGTTTCCTTTCTGGTTACACTTACGCCATCTTGTGGGATTCCGCAGAGCAGATTTTGCAGTATTCGCAGTATTCGCCCTCGCGCTGCGAATTTCTAGCATCCTGATTAGCTCAATTTTAAAGCAACCACCCTCGAAAGGCGTTCGTCCTGGATTCGGCAAAGGCACACTTTCGTGTGGGCTAGCACATGTCCTATAGACATGCTCAATGCACTATGCCATGCATTGAAGAGTTGAAATACTCGTGAACACGGGTTGTCCCTGCAGCCAACGTTTCGACAAGCGGCCTTGCCTTCTTCAAGGCTAACAACTGGCCATGCATTCTCATTCATATCCTGCGGGGCCATTGCCAAATTGTGTGTTGCTTGCCGCATCGCCAAGCCTATCCATTCCGCCAAAGAACGTATCCAACGATACGTTCTTTGGTTGATAGGCACATGTGAATATTTTGAGCACTATCCTCTCGTTTTCTTTATTTGCTGTGCAAGATCTATTGATGCTATGTGTTCTCAGAAATTCTCAGAAAGTTCTCAGAAATTCTCTTTGTATTTCTCAGAAATTTTATTCTTGACATTGGGGTTGTCCTGTTATATTGTACGGAACGGCCTGAAGCGAAATATTATCCTGCGTTGAGATTGAAGAGGCAATGATAAGCTCGCTTTCATCAAAATGATGCTGGAAGTACGATGACGATTAGAATGCAGGAAGTGAGTTGTCCGGACACATTCAAGTTGAGAGATGAGCGTCTCTCGACTGAGGCCCCATACTGATGCAGCACATTAACGCGACAGCGTTAAACAGCTCGTTTCGCAAAAATTTCTGTGTCAGCGTCTGTCTCGGCGTCTTTGGTTGTGAGAGAAAAATCAGCGTTGTCCGTGACGAAAGAAAGGAGGAAGATGCAAATAACATAAATAAGAAAAAAATCTTCGTTTTGAGTGCGAATCAAACCCAGGCCGTCTGCGTGGCAAGTAGTTGTTCTACAACAGAGCTACGCCACTGCTTGTAACTGCTCTGAAAAACAAAACACAATACGAATGTCAGGTAATGCAAGGAGTCTCCTTAACTCATGTAATATTCAGTGGCAGAAGCGTAGAATCGCTCTAGGCATCAGAACATGTGAATAGCGCAACGAGTGAGTGGTTTAAAAGCCTGCCCGTTTAAGAAGCGACGAGGCATATTTAATCATCATCAGCGAAGCTCAAGCGTCCTCCAAGTTTTTGCAGTTTGTAACGGACTAATGATTTATAAAGAAGTAATTTTTCAGGACAAGAAGAAAGATAAGAATTGCGGTGTATGTAGGGCAGCACACGATTAGCGTTGTTGGTTATATTATCTACATGCAACTTCCAACAGAAATCAGAAGAGATAAATACGCCCAGATATTTGTAACAGGACAAATATTCGAGGCTAGCAATGTTCACATGATATGACGGCAGTGTAGCAATAGGCTTCCAAAGCAACGTCGAGCGGCACCACTGCTCTTATTGCAACTCGGGGCATCCACGGCCACAACACTGCCTCCCCGCCTCCGCGCACGGGCAGAGCTCTCGGATTGCATCTGCGATGCGTCACAATGTAACTATTGCAGACTACAAGTGCTTTGGGTGGAATGAGGAGCGCATGCGCCCACGTGTCCTTGCCGCCACCGCTGGTAAATCCGGACACAAACCGCCTTCGCGAGCAGCGTCTGCGCCCAGTAACGCATAGCTTAGCCGCGCGAGCGTCGCGCCCAAACTTGAGCTTGGCAGAAACGCGCGTGTGCTCGAATTTTTTTAGTGTTTATTTACACGTTCCACGTGTCATCCCAGTCAAGAACATTGTTGATATCGGACTGAGGAAACACTACGCGAAATCTCCGTCAGTAGAGCAGAAATCTTTTCGCACTAAAAAACTGAGGTGCCCTTGCCCAATCGGGAAAATGGGGGCAAGCGACGCTTGACGGTGTACATGACTGACGTACTTCTTTCTTTCTTACTTTCTTTCCTTTGAACATATTGTGCAATGGTGCCTCCTAACTGTTTCGTTTTTTTATTACATGATGTTTACGAGGTGTTAGCGCTTTTGTTTAGCATGGGCTACTCCTTTCCACGGATGATACGATATGTGAAAACCACAGTAATTGAAAAAAAATGTTACATAAAAGAACAGCTTGGCAGAGTTCATGTAAGTCCATTCACATAAAAAAACACAATATATAGTCCCGTGACATAACACTACAGTTCATAAAATGCGGTTACACGAACACTGGATATGCTGTAGATAACACTACACAACATCTTCCATGCCGGAAATAGGACGTTCATCCGCGTGCTTTATAGCAGCGCAATACATGAGTGTCTGCAGCCAACAAAAATGGTAATTCACTCTGTTCACGCAACAATGAATTGTGGCAATTTAAAATGTCAAGTGACCTCGATAAAAGGTCACATTGCTATATCAGAAACAGCTGACAGCCGGCAAGCCCTCTTTCGAGATAGCATCAATCATTGGAAAACTGCGCATACAAATACGCAACTCACCAGTGCACTTTCGAGGGCCGCGTTTCTGCGCGTTCGTCGGCACCGGGTTTCTCGCGTACGACGCCGCCACATAAACCAGTTAGTTATAAAAGCTTCGCTTAAAAATGTATTCAGTTGCACTCAACGTGAAAGTTCTAGGGAGTGCGGCGCAATGATTCGCCTGCTCTTCGGCAACGCTGGCGTTCCGAACGTGCAGACTGCTTCTGCTTGGCGTCCATAGCGGGAAACGAAACCTTCGTTTGTGATGCAGTGGCGCCGTCTGACATCGATCTTTCCTTGCTCCCCACATTCATACCACTCTTCCTGACTCTTGCTACACCGTACTATACCCGACTGTGATATGCGTTACCCTCCCCTCCAGCTTTCCTTCCTCCTCCTCCTCACGTCTATCCTCACCTTCACTTACCTTCCCCACTTTCTTGCTACATTATATTATACAAGCATCTTTATGCTTTACCCTCCCTTTCCTATTTTCTCTCCTCCTCACAGTCACATCACACTTCACCCTCGCTTTCCTTCCACAACCATTGCTATATGATGTTACACAATCCTATGCTATACGATACATGGTCATGCTTTGCTTGTCTATCCTATCTCCTCCTTTCTCTCCTCCTCACCGTCACCTCCCTTTCCCGAACCCTCCCTTGCCATACTGTACTATACATGGATATGCTATACATGATTGTGCCTGCCTGACGCCAAACATGGCTATGTTACGCTTTATCCTCTCCCTCGTCCTTTCCCTCCTCACGCTCACATCAGGCCTCACCTTCGCATCCGTTTCTCGACCCTTTGCCACACTATCATATATGGCTCTGCTATACATGGCTTCGTCTACGTAACGCCGCGCGACAACATGAGACGACTGACGACAGCAGATGACATAAGATGGCATGAGAGGACAGCCCGAGCCCCTGAATTGCTCCTCAGATAAAACGACTACGATTCCGAATACCACAGGAGAGCTACGCCGCTGACCCAGAATGCTAAGAACTTAAACGTCCTGTGGTTAGAAAATTCGCAAGGTGATTTAGCCCTTGTTAAAACGGCTTGATGGTGACATCCAATACGCCTCCGCTCTCAAATGCTTCCTTCGCTTCTTAATACCATCAATTACTCCTTAATTGCTCTCGATCACTTCTTACTTCACTTCGTAGTGTTTTAGTGGATAAAGGAAAACGAGCATTGTATGAAACGTGAAACCACGAGGCACGCCGGTGGCTTTCATGCTTTCTTCAACCTTTTGTGAGCACGCCAACGGTCGCTCTTCGCGTTTGATGAGGCATACTAATTCAGAGTATCAAGTACTCTACTACAGGTCCGCGCTCAGTGTGGCAAGAGAGCTGCTGTTGGAGTCGAATTACGAAGGCGTAAGCCCGCCCCACATCAAACATAGCTGTATAAACCACTCAAAGTTGTCCTGCGAGTGTTTCTCGTGTGCTTCGCTACCATTTGATTAACAGTAAATACCAGGTTAGCGCACTTGAATTTTTACGCTAATAAAAAAGATATGTTAATTTAAGTTCTTCAAAATCTATTTGTAGAAAAGAAGCAGCGCAATATTATGGATCGAGTTTTGTTTAACGTGCTTTCGCTTGCGAGAGACAGATAACACCACCCGTATGCCGTCAAACGTTAGAAAAGGGTACGCAGAGAGAGCGGTTGTAGAGTACGATACGTTTTAGATGTGAAGCATCTTATAGTGGGCGCTGAGCCGTGCCCCCACGACGGGAGGCAGAAAATAGCGCCCCTTTTCATTTCTTTCACGAATCACTCTCTCTTATAGCGGAGTACAATCCGGTGGTGGTGGTGGTGTGCGGCGTGACCACCCCTACTGCGCATGCGCAAGCCCTCTCCACACACCCCTCTCCCTTTCCACTCCCCTACCCCTCTCCACTTCCAATTTCCCCTCCCCTTTCCCTTCAACCTCTCCACGCCCGCTCTCCCCTTTCCCCCTCTCCACTACATCTCTCCCCTCCCCTCTCCACTCCTCCTCTGAAACGCGGGCTCTACATGCCAAAACGCTGCTTCGCATCGCCTCATGGTCCCCTTGAGCGGGAGATGGTGTGATTTTTACATACATTAACGTGGATAACCAGGAAGCTAGCGGACGACGCATGCGCGGGGGTGACAAACGTTAACACAAAGCTTTGCGTACCCTACATTAAAATTGCCTGTTATCATAGCCCCACAGTAGTTTTTCTGGTCACGAAACGGTCGCATATGTTTAAAAATTGGGGGACGCTTAAGCATCGCCTTTAACAAGAGTTGAACGCGATAGCGACATCCTGCCCATATTGCGTACTTTGACCACTTAGTGCATACTTATCATTGTTAGTTGTCACTCGAGAAGTTCAGATTGTGCCTTACTGCAATGTAATTGAGTAAGTACAAAGTGGTCGCATAGCCACCGCACGCCGAGATTTAGCGTCTGCCTTCTCTGCCTCCGTCTGTCGCGGCCACCCTCGTAGTCGTGCGTCACCTGCCACACCAAAACTCGCCGATGAGGAAGACACCGAAGTGTGGTTGGCGCTTGTAGGCGACACAGAATCCATCACAATCGTGTCAAGAGCCTGGCGGCGCGATTGAGCGTCTGTGCGCGCGACATATTTTTCCAAGTGTCAGTGCACCCACTACGTGTGCGTAACAGAATGAGCCACTAAGGTGTGTGCCTTATGTAATGGGTAGCATGCTTTAAACCAGCGGAAATCATGCGCGAGAAAGTTTTTCGAAGTCGCGATGCACTCACTACGTGGTCTTAAGGGAATACACGCGGTAATGTGTGCTTTTTGTAATGGGTGGCTGGCTTTAACCACCAAGTCGTTATGATATTCACATGGCGGGGCGCCCGATGGCGATGTACGCTTGTACCACAGAATATTACTGCGATATTACATCTCCTACTGTGACACCTGGGCACGGGAGGCGTATGTTTGTGAAACATTAAAGTTACTTTCAGCAGAGGCGCGGTTGCGCGGTAGAACAACTGCTTGCCACGAAGACTGCCTGGGTTCGATTCTCACTCGTACCCAACATTTTTATTATTTATTAGATGCGAAGTATCTTAAGGCGGAGCTCAATCCGGTGGTGGTGTGCGGCGTGACCACCCTTACTGCGCATGCGCATACCCTCTCCGCACACCTCCTCTCCACTCCCCCTCACCATTTCTCCTGTCATCTACTCTCTCCCATTTCCCCTCTCCCCTCCCCCTTTCCACTCTTCCTCTGAAACGCGGGCTAGACATGCCGAAATTCTCTCCTGCGCAACGCCGCGATGAGCTCGAGCGCATGCGCGTCCCCTCCCCTTCTCTCTCCTCTCCTCCGCTGCCCCCTCTCGCCCGCCTGTCGACCGCGTTCCCCGCTCGCCCTGTGATAATTAACGGCCAGGCTAGATGGAAGATACGACGCGCGTAGCGTCGCTCTTCGCGTTCCACGACGCGAGCTCGGTAGCATGCCCAACGAACGTTAACGGAACGCGATCCTGTTTTATTTGCAGCTTTCTCGGTTTTTCGGTCACGGAGAAGACGATGATTTTGCGCTCACAACCAATGACGCCGGTGCCGGAATTTCTGCGAAACCAGCTCTTTAACGCTATCGCGTTAATATTCGGTAGATCCCACGCCTTGTGGGAATCAGTTTCATGCGAAGCAATCAGCGAGTAATTGTCTATGCTGTATTTTTAGGCTTTCAGCGAAGCGTTCTGAGGTGGATCGACGTGCTTTTTAAACGTAGTGTGTGCAAATTGTGGCCTTACCCGGCACGTCGATTACACGGCGTTTAAAGGGTAGCTTTATGGTCTGAAGTAAAGTTAGAAATCACTTTGGAGCACAGACGTGAGTATTATCGAAACGAAATGCACTTTGTGGTGTCATGATGTGAATATCATACGCAATTTTCGTTAGCGTATTCCTCCAGGGCCCAGCAACGCTTGAATGTAGCATGCTGAATCGTAGGAATGCAAATTTAGTATTTATTAGACTTCTATGAAAGCGGAGCCAGAACTGGAACCACATCTGATGTTAACCCGGCATGACTCCTGTATCATAGAGTATATGTATATAGGCACCCGTCACTGACCAGAGGGCGCGATTGAGCTCTTATGGAACGCCTAAGTGTTGAGGGAACCAGCCGCCAGGGATACCAAGAAAATGAAACGCTCGCTGGACACATCGACGCGCTCAAGTGTCTCCCTTTTGGGCGCCTCTTTCAACGAACGCTTCCTACGTGCGTTCGTAATCACCTCGGGGATGCACTGACCTCCATTAAAAGGGCTGGACGGCGCATTCCCGCACTGCGAGGCGGGCGCTTGTGAAGCCACCGGAAGGTGCCCTGTTTGTCCCGGAAGCCGGCGTCTTCTGTGCGTCTCAGTCGCGCAATTCAAATATTCTCGGGTGGCAGCTGTTGTTATGATCGTTTTTATTTTTTATTTTTTCAAACTCTGCGATTACGCCTCATTTTAGACGCCGACGAACGCTACACAAAAGATGACAGACGCCGTGCCGACACCGTCCAAATACGGCGGAGTGCTGCAACGTATAAAATGCGTAAAAAGTAATGCAGCTTTGAGGTACTTACGCGTGAAATGTCTTCCCTGACGACCTTTCCGGTCGATTCGTAGTTTACTGCGCTACAAGCAGGTATTTCTTTAAAAAAAAGAAGAGAAAAGCTCTTTTCCGGGACAAAAACGGCGGCTTCCGGTGGCTTCACGCCCGCGTGCTCGATGCGCCATCCAGCTCCGCCTAGTGGAGATCAGTGCGGGGATGTTGCCACCGCCTTCAATGCAGCACAAACGCGTTTAGAACGCACTCTTTTCAGGTGTGCCAAGGCAGCAGAAACGCTACAAACGCGCTTCAAGCGCACTGCATTGAGGCGGTGGCAAGTCACGTTCAAGTCAAGGAGCGTTTCTGAACATGAAGGATGCGGAGGATAGACACTCGATTGTGCTGCGTCTACTCGCTAGGCTGTGTTTTCTGGCGCTACCATCGTATCTCGGAAACTGCATTGCCGGGTGCCTATAGTTTATATATTGGTTATAAAATCTGAGAGCCAACACTGCAGCCACAACTGACGCTGCACCGATATTACACTTGCACAGGTTTTTTTTTTTTCCGAAGCAGTTTAAAGACATGGCGTGGCTCTGTGGTATAATACCACTCAGAATGCTTGGGTTCGATTCCTGTTGGTATCCTGATTTTTATAATTGGCGTTATTGGGGTCAACGCTGCCGATGTCTGTTTTTATTTACGCTCTAGCATTTAAGTTACCAATAACTGTTCTCGACGTTCCTGAGAAGATATGAACTGTCAATCACCTGCGGCGCGTACCTGCTTACCATGGCCCGTGGTATACGGGTATGTGCCACACATGTCTGGAGCAAAGGGTTTGACGACGTACGCGAAAGGATTTTCACGTTATTCAGGTCATGACCAAACAATCATATTCGTCAAACCTTCTTACCCCCCATGCTAACTTTCGTCAACACCAAACTAAGGCGGCGATCCCGACAGCACCCAGAGGCAGGCGGCTAGATAGATAGATAGATAGATAGATAGATAGATAGATAGATAGATAGATAGATAGATAGATAGATAGATAGATAGATAGATAGATAGATAGATAGATAGATAGATAGATAGATAGATAGATACGTAGACCGAAACGTTCGAAGTGCCTTAGGTTCGCTAAGAAATGCTTCGCATTTACTAACGAACAGTTGATTGAGAACACATAACATAAAGAGATCTTCTACAGCAAATAAAGAAAACAAGAGAAACATTGCTCAAAACAGTCACATGTGCCTGCCAACAAAAGAACGCATCTTTACTGTACAGGGTGTTTGCTTTAATAAAATACCGATTTTTTATCAAGTTGCTTTGACAGTCAGGCTCCTGTCGTCATCGCAGTCGAACTCTACGCCGGGGCGCAATACTTTGCCGCAACTAAAGTTACATTCAAATGAGTAATTTAAAAAAACGCTTTTACTATTAACTTTTTAAAATTATTGATAGGTAAAAAAAGTCATGTGTACCTAATTAAAATTAACTATACATGTCTATGTTGTACGTGGTTTTTCTGCGTGACGCCTTAAATGGCTACGCTGCGCTTTACCCTCTCCCGTCCTCCGTTCCCTCCTCATTCTCACATTAGCCCTCACGCTCAATTCCCTTTCGTGCAACCTTGCTTTACTATACTATGCGTGGCTATGTTTTTGCTGTGTGACGCCAAGCGAAAGCATGATATGTCAGGAGACGACCACAGATGACGTGAGATTACATCAGACACCAAGACGGGCCAATAAAGTGCATATCGCTTAAAAGGAGGACTATTCCGAATACCACCGGAGAGCTATACGTCGCTGACCCAGAATACAAACGCACTAAACCTTGTGTGGTCGGAAAATTCCCAGGGTACTTTAGCGCATGCTAAGACAACGTCACCGCGAGATCCTTTACGGCTGCACTTTCAAACGCATCCTTTGCTTCTTAATACCATCATTTACTTCTTAATTACACTCGATCACTTCCTACTTCACTTTGTGTTGCTCTAGTGGACATAATCGTCTTGTATGACGCATGGAACTACGAGGCGCGCCGGTGGCTTTCTTGCTTTATTCAACCATTCGCGATGACGCCGACAATAATTTTTTGCGTTTCATGAGGCATTCAAGGCCTGCTCCGTAATAAAAATTGTGGGCAGCTACACTAAAGGAATGCACTTCCTGCCCCTCTGTTTCTCTTTTCGCAGCATATTTTTGCGCCCCCACCTCGGGATCCGCTGGACACCGACGTTTCGCTTGCGTTTCTGTGGCTGTCACCTTGGGATCTTCCTTACGTTGTTGCCGTTGGCTGACGTTTCCGCTTTTCCTAGAGTTGAGCATTCGATGTAATCGTTCTTCCTCTGCTCGCTTAGCACTGCTGGCGGCATTCGCTCTTGTCGGCACAGCCATTCGCGGGCGAGCGCGCCCTGTCGTTCTCGGCGAACCTCCTCAGCAGAGTCCAAGGCGGGAAAGACCAAGCACGCAGACTTTAGCCGACGGAGAGGGACGCTGTCGCCCGCGGCGCAGTTTGAGCGTTCATGCAGTGGACGCACTCGCTCCGTTGACGCAGCTAAACCTGGCGACAACTTTCTGTGGCAGCACAGCCAAAGCTACGTGGGCGGAGCTTCTGCACATGTGTTACTACGCCAAGTAGTTCGTTCGCGGGTGATTTCGGTTTTGGTTTCGCGAGCGCATAGAACATGTGCGTTTTCATACGAGTATTCATGGCTCATGATATCATTTGAGAATTTATGCAGATAATTTATTGCACAGATGTAATCGAAATCTACCACATGACTTGATATACTTGAGGATGCAGCACAAATACCTGGAATCATTGCTGAGCTCTTCTGCAAATCAAATGGTATAACGCTGTGGTAGCGGTTCAAGGCCACGTGCAAAGCGAGCACCATTTAGCATTGTTTACATTTCTTTTTTGAGAAAGCATAATATTTTGTATGGCGAAGGAACGCAGGAATCAGCTTTATTAAAGCGGTCGGTTTTACTTTTCAAAGAAAAAAAGAAAAATCCACCGCCTAGCAGTAACTGCGCAATTCGAAGTCTTACGAAAAGGCAACAAGCCATTTTCTGAATTTCGGTGCACACAGGGTCGACATCGTCGTTTTCCTCCGTTGGGAGACGCAATAACTTTCTGGAGACGCTCACGTTATTTTGTCAGGGGACGCGAAGGCATCGAAAGGCAGCAGATA
Organism: Rhipicephalus sanguineus; assembly: GCF_013339695.2. Taxonomy (NCBI): domain Eukaryota; kingdom Metazoa; phylum Arthropoda; class Arachnida; order Ixodida; family Ixodidae; genus Rhipicephalus; species Rhipicephalus sanguineus. Next base: position 138,845,172 of record NC_051185.1, read on the forward strand.
TCTTAACCACGACCGGTCAGGAGCGGGCGTCTCACGTTCGCGATTACAAACGGGTGAAACGCGCTCCTCACTCCCGTGGTCAAGAATGCCTTTTTTCCACACTGAAAATCACGCTGTCATTCGCATAATAGACATGAACGCGTCTGTTGCCGAGGCAAAGCTGTGCACGGGTGATTTTGTCCCCGTAAATCGCTCTGATTGCAAGGCGCCAAAACGCCTCCCGCCGTAGACGCCGACGGGCACGGTGTTAGACGCAATCTTCGGCTCGATTTTATCAGTAATAGTTGGCAACCAAAATACCGACGATGTATGCAACGCAATTTATGAAATTGGCCACTTATTTTACGTACTGTTTCCAATCGCAGTTTAGCTTTCAAGCGGCTCTTTTTGCTGAAGACTTGCAGGTAGCCGTCGTCACCGTCAAGGAAGCTATCGCGATGAGAGACCCACTTGTGATGGTGGTATCACTTTCACACTTCTTTCTTGGTGATAGTAGGGGCAAATCAACAAAATAATTCACAACGAAGCGCTGTCTTCGTTTCTTTCCGGTCGATGAACACAGATCGCCTAACGAACACGCGCTTATGCTCACTTGCAAGCTTCGATGTGCACCTGTTACAGCCGAGCGACGCCATCGTTGTTTAGTGGGGACGGAAAACGTGAAATGGACACCAGAAAACCTGAAAACTCGAAAGAGCAAAAATCGCAAATCCTTTACGGGATAATCATTCTTGATTTCAATGCAAGCAATCTTGAACGTAATGCCTATTTCTTTTCTTTTTATGTTTTCTTTTATGCTACGTATTCAACAAAAGCTAGCGTTCGCGGACTACATACAGAAGCGTAGTAAAAAAGTGCGTGGTTCGGTTGCGTAGCCTTGGCTGTGCTGCCACAGAAAGTTGTCGCCAGGTATAGGTCACTCTAACGCAGCACACGCGACAGGGACGCCATCCGCCCGGCCGTAGTCACGCGTTCGTGTTGCGAAGCTTGGCGGCTGTTCCGCTTCGAACTGGGTGGTCACGGATGTACGCCGTTTGACTTCAGTCGATAAGTGCTTGGCACTGAAATATGGTGAATCTTTCAAAGAACCGTGTACCCCAGTGTGGGAGAGCTGTATGCAGCTGCCCTTAATTACTACCGGCAGCGAAAGCAACGAAAGACAGCACCATTGCCACCAGAACTGCTGTTGGAGCCGACTCATGAACGGCAATACTCACCCCTCATAAAACTTAGCCGCATCAACCGCTCAAACTGTTCTTGCGAGTTTTTCTTGCGGTCTTCGCCACAAGATGATTTAGGGCCCGCTCACGCTAGCGGCACGGCAGCTCGCCGTTTGCCGTTTGACGTTCTCAGGCTGCCGTGCGCAAGCGATTTCGTTCGCGCACGTCTGCCGTTCTTTGCCGTCGGCAGAATAGGTCCGAGACCCATTTTCTCGCCGTCCTCCGTCTGCCGCAGAGCGACGTGGCCAATCAGCGACGGAGGAGCGGTTGCCATGACTACGGCGCGCCGCGTCGTCTGCTTTCGGCTTTCCACGTCGTGTGCGTCTGCCGTGGGACGCTTCGAGCTGCTTTCTTTTTTTTCTGCGCTTTTCACGCTAGAAGTGCGCATGTCGTCCGTGTCGTTGCCAGGCATGGTTTCAGCAGTCAATAAAGCGTTTTAGTCTGTCCGGCATTAAAGAAAGCGTCGCGTAAAACCAAATAAAGTGTCCTCAAGCTGGCGCCAGGTCAAGTGGCGCCAGCTATGGAGGACTAGAAACAACTAACAAACGTGTAATCCATGTCCTCCGAGCATTCGGAAGCGCCCATCTCGACTCGCTAAGCCTGCAGCATCGATTATTCGAGTACGGCTCTCCAAAACGGGACCGAATCGGTACGAATGCTTTGTTGCCGAAGCTTAAGGATAGCAATCTAAAGGAAATGGAAGCATCAGTTCGGAGCTTACACGCTAAAGGGCGCACGGCGGCCACTTGATAGATTCGAGGTGGACGACAACCGCTTTTAGCAGTGCGGCCATGTTTTTCGGAGGCTTGCCGGCGAAGCTTGCCGTGCAAGTAGGACAGCACTCGCGCGTGCGGCGACGGCGAACGTTCTGCGGCACCGCGCCGTTGCGGCAGGCTTGCCGCTAGCGTGAGCGGGCCCTAACAGGGAATCGCAGGTTAGCGTACTTGAAGGTACCGCTGCGAGAAAATGATATTTTAATTTAAATCATTCCAAAACGACTTGAAAGAAAGAAGTTGCGCTTTAACGAGCTTTCGGGTGAGCGAGAAATAACAGAACTTTATTGCCGTCAGACATTACGAAGTTTGGGAGTAGGTGACGCATAGATCGCGCTCGTTGAATAAGATATGCTATGAGATGTGAAGCATCTTATAGCGGAGTTCAATCCGGTGGTGGTGGTGGTTTGCGGCGTGACCACCCTTACTGCGCATGCGCAAACCCTCTCCACTTCTCCTCTCCCCTTCCCCTACCCCCCTACTCCTCTCCCCCTCTCCCCTTTCATCCTCACCACTCTGAAACATGTAGATCATGTAGAGCTCTGAAACGCGGGCTCTACATGCCGAAACACTCCGTCGCATCGCCTCAGGGTCCACTTTAGCGGGAGATGGCGTGATATTTTCCATAACTGAACGTGTGCACCCAAAAGAATAGGGTATGACGCGCGCGTAGTGGCAACGAGCACTAATGCAAAGCTTTGCACACTCTCTTCTAAAACTGTCTATTATGGAGGCAAAAGTTTACTAAGGTGAAAGATTTAGATGTCCCTTCAAGCGCTAAATGTGAACGTCGGCGTCGTCAACACGAGTTATGCAAAAATTCATCACTACGTGATGACGTCACATATGCAATATTTTATGGCCTCATCGGGACGATACGATGACATTGCATCACGTGACGTTACATGATTACGTCATCACCTGACGTCGTCGCATGGTCAAAGGCGGGCCGATCATGGAGGTTGTGGAAAACCGCGTGAGGTGCAGAAATCGTTCATTTCTTCCGATCCCGAAGGCCATGCTAAAGCCACGTTTTGTGAGGAACGCACTCGAGTGGGATCAATACAAGCGACTCAGAAGAAATAGAAGAACATGGCTTTCACCTGCCAGTCGTCTTAGGCAAATGAATAAGGGATTTCAAGACATTACATATCTTTTTGACGCTGCTCTAAGCTTCCGAGTTCGCCCGCTCTGTAAGGACACCCCGAGACGGCATTGTATGCTGTACGCATCCTCAGTGTTCTGTTTTGACGACGAAAACAACAGCATGCATATGCCTGGTGGAAGTTCGTTATTTCGGGATTCGGTGCAGATGGTTCCTATAGTTTATCCTGCTAACATTGAAGGTTCCTGCTTAAAGGGCCCCTCACCAGGTTTGACAATTTTGAGCTAACGAGCGCAATGCATACAATGGGCGTTCATGATCACGTCTGCCAAAATTTGCAACGCTACGCGCCGCGGAAATGGGTCGAATTTCAAGGTGAACGCTGCTTGCCCTACCTCTCGCGGGCCCGCGCCAAGAGAATGAGGGGATGGCGTACATGAGAAAATGATCCTACGTAGATGGTAGTGCTATGACGTCGCTCCTCTACGTAGACGACTATGCTCTGACGTCGCCAACAGTAGCACGTGACACTGCGGTAATTATTTGAGACTACATGTGTAGTTTGTGTAATTTTTTGCTTGAATAGATTAATAAAACTTGAGAGAAATAATGAGACAAACAAACGGAATGTGTGCGTCTTTTTCATTTTTTTGTCGTGAATTGCAGCGAGATGCGGGGCTAATGTGCCTCCGTTTGCCATGCGTTCGTGTCCCCGCGGTTAGCGCATCGAGCAGACGCCAGCCCTGGAAACGAAAGTAATGTTCTGGCGCGTCCGAGCACCCATTATGCTCATTTATTCTACTGCGTCAAAGTAAACGTTAATGCGGCACTGGCTCATGATTACGCCACTCTCGTGCCCGTACAAATGTCGCGACTTTCATGCCCGTTCCGCAGAAACAGGCAGTACACCACAGAGACGACGACAAAACGCCCACGGCCGCTACATGAAAAAAAAAAAAAACGCCAGGCCTGCGCTGAAAGCGCAGAACAGTCACAGCGAAAGCTGGAAGAGCGGCGTTTCTGGAGCCGGTTGTAAGCTGTCTTGCGGCTACTAATACAAATACCCATTACGCCATAAATACAAGCAAGGTACCCACTACGCCATAAATCACAATTTTGTGAGGTTGGGAAGCATCTACCAAGCCATATTTTCGTCATTCTGCGGAGAAGCGAGGCACCAGCAACACGTCTGTAAGGCATTATGTGCACTTTGTTGACGCGACGACTGATGACGATGAAGAATTGTGGCTCAGCCCTTTGTAATGGGTTGGAAGCTCTAAACGGCCCACCAGTTATGCAATTTGCATTGGGTGACGCCCGGTCGTTATTTCCCTCTCCCGCCATGCTGTATAACATACGTTGACGTGGGAGCGCGAGGGGAGGGGGGCGAAAAACTTTACTGAGACCCCGAGGAAATGGATCATACGTTTATGGGCTTCCTTGGCAACCAATACAAGTGCACTTGCGAGGAACCCACTACGCTATAAATCGTAATTTTTTAGAAGTAGGGAAGCAGGCACTATGCCATTTTTTGTCATTCTACGGAGAGCCGTGGTACCTGCTAAACGCATGTAAGGCATTATGCGCGTTGTTGATGCTGTGTCCGATGACGATGAAGAATTATGGCGGAGCCCTTTGTAATGGGTTGGAAGCAGTCAACAACCTACTCGTTGCGCAATTCGCATTGTGTGACGCCTGGTTACAGAATTCGCGTTGTGCGACGCTTGGTGCTTATTTTACTCTTCTACCACGCTATATTGCATATGTTAATGTGGTTCCTTCCCGACATGAAGCCTGTATAGGACCTTTTTGCAACGCAGTTTCAAGGCCCACGTACCATTTGACCTGCTCCTTCTTATTGGAATGCATAGTCTGTGGAAGACGCGCATGTTGCAGAGAAACGCAGAGCCGATAATTTCCTCAACAGCCTACTTCATTAGGATGGCCACTCAGCTAAGAGATGTATACGAGCAAATCGAAAGTCAGCCAGAATGGTATCCGGTATTGGTGAGGTGCTTATCCTTACCGCTGTTCTAGCATAATATTGGAAAAGGCCGTAGCTATAGCGTTACTTGATGTATTCGCTATAGAGGTGATTCCGAATTCGATAGTGCCGTCTGTTAGTCATTGTGTCGCGATAAGAGCATAATCAACATATTAGTTTTTTGTATTGAATTGCGTTCAAGTGCCATGTCTGTGTTGAATAAATACCATGAAAGAAAAAAAAAACCGGCATGGCTCAGAGGTTGAATGCTGGGCTTCCACACAGAGGGCCCAGGTTCGAACTTCTTTCCATCCTGGAATTTTTTTCTTATTTCGTTTTTTTTTCTTCTTTCGAGCGATAGTGATTACAGACCCCGGCGGTGGCGGTGGCGGTGGCGGCGCCGGCGGCGGTGGCGGACAACTACGGCGCCAAAAACGGCCGCTGAAATGTTCTCATAACAGCTTTCGCTGTAAAAAGTATGCTTTTAAGGCAGGGCAGTTTCAATACCTGTCGACGGCAGCGAAGCTGCCGCGATGGTAGAGTGGTTACGGCGCTCGCCTGCTGACTCGAAGGTCGCGCGCTGTAGCCCGGCCATGGCGGTCGCCCTTTCAATGGTGGATGCAAAATGCTGCAGGCCCATGTACTTGGATTTAGGTGCAAGTTTAAGAACACCATGAGGGCAAGATTTCCGAAGCCCTTCACTACGGCTTGCGTCCTCATCATATTGTTGTTTTCGTACATAAGAACCCAGAAAGTATTGTTACGACGGCAGCCACGTTTCGATATAGGCCAGATGCGAATTTACCAGTGTAATCAAATTTAGGCGCACTGTAAAGAATACCAAGTGGTCAAAATGTATCTGAAGTACCACACTGTGGAAGGCCTCGTGATCATATATACATCGTCTTCTAGGTGCGTAGAGCCCCCGTGTTCAATTATTGAATTTCATGGACAAGCTATGCAGTTAGGAGAAATTCTGCAGCATTTTCGAGTGCGAAAGCATTTACATGCCGACTCAGCGAGGAAACTGTCCATCCCTGCATCACGTAGATGATTATCGCTACAAAAAAAAATAAACGCGTAAAACAATACACTCAGGGCTTTTTATGCATTCGTCTAAGATGACTTCAAGGCGAAAGCTATCTTTTTAAGAGCGAGGCTGTCCCACCTCGGCGTGAAGTGTGTGACCGTGCCCGAAACTATCATCATGATCGGGATGTTCCGTAGAATTCAGGCAGGTCGCATTACACATCATTCCGGCGTGGCATGTAATAACTCTCAGACCAAGTACAGAAAGAGAGAGAGGAGGAAAAAAGAGAGAAGCAAACGGAGAGGTGGAAATAAATATATAACTTTTGAGTAAGAGTAAAATTCTTGCCGAAAAAAAATTCTTCACGCGGCGCAATTTGATCCCGCGCACTGTCAATCCGACGGCGAGTGTCCTAACCACTCGGCTGTCCAGGCACGCTAGCAGAGCGCAGTATAGGCTTGTGTATTATGGTGTAGCAAGGGGGTGGGATAGGGGTGTGAGCATGAGGAGGAGAGATGTGATGGTCAGAGGGAGGGAAAAGAGGAGGGGGAGAGTAAAGCATAGCGCATAAAGAATGAGAAAGAGGGAAATGGAGAGGAAGAAATGCGGAAGGAAACAGAAAGAGAGAGATAGAGAACCTCAACGAAAGTGAGAGAAGGAAGTAGAGAGAGAGAAAAGAAGATAAAAGAGGAAGCAAGCATCAAGTCTTTTAACGACCAGATACTGCACCACGCGATAGCCGCGCATGCGCAGTAGCTAACCGACGGAGACATGGCGCGCAACCTGCGCTCTTTAGCGCACAGCCTGGCTGCGCACTCCTCTCGAAGAGGAAGCGACACATCTCGAAGCTAGGCGTGGCGGTCGACGCTGTGTACGAGCGGCGACGCGCCTGTGCTTCGTTGTGCCAAACTTTGAGCGACTTAGTGCGCGATGTGCGCACTGTGCGGATGTTTCCTTTTCTCCGCCTCCAGGATTGGTGGCATTGCAAAGTTTGTCCCCCTGGCGGGCCTCCGGTATCGGCCCAACTACGATCAAGCAACGATGTCATGAGATGACATCATGTCGACGTCTCATACTTTAGCGATCTCTGGTATCATGTGTTGATATCATCACATGATGATGATTTTTTGCGTCGTTCGTTTTGACTTCGACAATATCTTTTCGGGTTTGATGAGGCATCTGAGGCTTTCGCCGTAAAGCAAAGTATCATGGCGGTGCTGTATATCCGGAAACAGAAAGGAGCCAGTGTGCTAACTGCTAAGCTACACCGTTTCGCGCTCACGCCGTGCATTCCATCAAGGTGAACTTTTCTAGACGCATTTGGGATGTCGGCTTCAGAATATGCAAAATATTTAAGAGTAGTAACTTGCCCACTTACATCGCTATCGCAGGTATACACAAAGAATTGTTAGGTACCATGCTGCAGAGCTGCTGCAGCATAGAGAATGGCTGGAGTCAGAATACGCAAGCAATGAGCCACCTCTCATGAGAGACGCCTTCAGGTAGTATGCGAGGGATTACTGGTCAGCTGCTGGCTCGTAAAAAGATCACGTGGTACGTGACGCGAACAGGCAGAAAAAATAGTGTTCCACACTTGCCGCCATGGCTGCGATCGGCGCTGACTTACACTCGTAGATTTAAATGCACGTATATACCCCATAAAGTGGACGGGGCGATGACCGCCGCTGTATCTCAGTGGTAGAGTATCGGACGCGTTATTCGAAGCTCGCATGTTCGGCCCAGCCGGCGGCAAGTTATCTTTTCGTCCACTTTACTTTCTTAACATTCATATCTTAATTGCTACAAATAACACCCCCTATAATTTCCTTGGCATTACTGTCTGTTAGTTCTCATTTATACAGTAGTCTTACGGAAACATAAGCCACTATGATTTTGCAAGGGGGCGACATCCGGATGCGCCCTGCATGCAAGTGTTCTCCTCAACAGTGTACCCGACTGTACGTGCTTCTCGCTAATTCTGGGCCTCGGTATACTTTTTAATGGAAACACGCGTACAGCTTCGGTGACATTTTTCACAAGGCAGTATTGCAAACGCTGCCGATATCTTGTTTAACAAAATTTCAAGTTTCCTGACACGTGCTGCGCAATATGTAGCTCACATACAGCAGCTTTCATTGCTGATCGACAACGTTTTCTATGTTAAAAAATTCATGCATGGTCCCTTTAAAAAGATTATCGCCGTCCACGACATACTTGAAGTCTATTAGCCATATCGACTTCATGGTATGCAGTGCAGCTTCACGAAGACAATGAAGGTGTACCGCAAAACAAAACACAAGCACCACTATTTACTACCATGGAATTTGTAAGTGCAAACTATTTGTTTTCCCCGTCGGTCAACCCGACTCTCGAAATGGGCAAAGTCAATTTTTGAGGTTGGGCTAATTAAATATCGGGGTTGCGCTAAGTCCATTTTAAGAGTGGGTGGAAGCAGTGTCGACAGCGGCCTAACTCAATTTGGGGCATGAGCGAAGACAATTCTCCCTCGAGTCCAAGTAGACTCGAGTCCAAGTAAAGCAGTAACCTGCCGCTTAACATCGCCATCAAAGCCTTGCACACGAATCGCCCCACGCGCTGCACACACGTACATGCACACACACTGACTCCGGCAAACATGTTTGCCGGAGTCAGCATACGTAAGCAAAAGCCTACCTCTCATGAGAGAGAGCCCCAAAAACCACCCTTGGAAACACTGCAAGATTTACCCAAGTACATCATTAACTTGCCACCATCAAGAACTGCCAAGTAGTACATGCGTGACCATCAGCCACGAAAAAAGATCCTTATATTTACCGTATCGGAAGAGCATCCTAAGAAAAGCAATAACACAGTTATACAGCCTAAGGTCTGCTGTTGCGCTCCCTCGAAAACTTAAGTTACAGCTAAGCTTCACGTAACGCTCAGTATGTGATTGGCCTCCTCGATGATGACGCCACCAGAAACCACTGCACGCAGTGCGCGTTCGCAGTGTTAGTCCCTGACGAAGAAAAGAGTAGGGGTCGCTTTGGCATGCGCGTGGTTACCAAAAAATTACTTAAGCTTGGAGATGCGGTCGCATGTTTCTTATAATTTATCCTACAATTATCGAAGCTTCGTGGTCAAGTCGCTTTGCACAGCGTTTTCATCTGCATTACTATTTATGCCCATTAAGACAGTGGGAAAAAAATCACAGCATATCCACGGAGTGAATGATGATGAGTGGGCGAAGCTGCGGAGGTTCATCGGTAAACCGTGAATCTTCCGTGAATTCTGCCCAGTACATCATCACCGACGTGAGATCGGGCGCGTTTATACTAAAGGTTCGATGAGTTATGACGACTTGCAGCTCACTTTAATTTTACATCTACGCTGTGAATTTTCATTGTTAAGAAAACCATTGCTTTAGAAAACATCTGGCGTCTTTCGTTAAGCAGCTGGCGTCTTTTCGTTTTGCTTTAGAAACATCTGGCGTTCTTTCGTTTTGCTTTTAGAAAACATCTGGCGTCTTTCGTTGGTTTATTTCATCAATCAACGGCGTTTTGAGCAACATTTTTATTGTTTAATCACGCACAGGAGAAATCTCACCAGGCACTACCTTGGAGGTAAACAATGGCTGCTAATGGGAATGAGAGACAGAAGAAGTCGGCTTTTAGCTAACACTTACACTTCTACTTCTACTAACGTTTCCTACTGGAACATGCCAATGGCTGCTAATGGGGAATGAGACAGAAGAATTCGGCTTTTAGTTAAAGCGCACGCTGCGAATTTTTTATTGTTCAACAACGCACAGGAGAAATATCCCACCGGCACCACCTTGGAGGTCAAAGCGTAAGACTGGTTACGCACTACGACGAGGGATGAGCGGGTGCCGCCTTAAGGAGCTTCGCCCCTAAAAATGGAAGTACTAGTAGTAGTAGTAGTAGTAGTAGCAGTAGTAGTATAGTTATTCTTTTAACGTGTTCCCACATTTCGTGTATGATGGCGAGCGCGCTGTTGTGCAATTCTGGCACACTGCAAAGTGCGTCGGCAGCACGTGGCGGCCGCGGTAATTACTAGAGGCCGGATTTTTAGGCAACAAAAAAGGGCGTTTTAGGCGCCAAAAATAGGCAGGCCAAACAGCGTTTTAGGCCTCCAAAATCGTAAATATAGGCACAATAATTTTACGGGCGAAGCTCCTTAAGGCGGCACCCGTTCGTCCCTCGTCGTAGCATAGAGTAACATAGTAAACGTAAAGAGCGGACACTCCCATTGAGCCATGCGGCCCACATGACTGCTAGCGCTCGTAGCGGCCGGCATGAACTGTGCACAAAGTTCCTCTTCCGGCCGTGCCGTCGTGCCACGATGGTTTCAGTTTCGGTTTCAATGTTTTTTGCGCAAATTTCGGGTGTTTTCTTCTTTTTCAATCGTGAGAGTGCATTCGTTAGCAGTTTTTTGGAGGTGATATAGGCTGCAGGCATGCCTATCGCAAACAGGGTGTACCCTTTGACATTTCTTCCCATAAAAAAATAAATAAAAAGAGGCACATTTTATGTAAGCACCGTGTTTATTCAGATAGTACATAAAAATAGTTCGGATCAGCTAAACAGATGTTTTCGAACTAATGCTATAGGCACTTTCAGGAATTCATACATAACGGTACATATTCATTGAAACTGAATTATGATGAGTTTATTGAAAAATACCATTGCTCTGTACAAAATAATACAGCACTCTCGAATTGTGCATGGTGTAAAAAAGTGCGCAGTATCCGCTAGCATTTAACTGAACCAGTTGACGGAAAACAGAAGCAACGATTGTGTAGATCAACTGTGCGACGTAGGATTCATTGTGAACACGAACATTTCAACATATGAGTAAACATAAATGACGATTTTGCAAAATTAATCATAATGAATAGACTCTTGACGTAAGAATCAACGGGGACAATCAAACAAGCAGGAAAGAAATCAACACCGACAACAGAAACTCTATGAGTATTATTCTTAAAAAACAATGCCGCCTTGATTTTCCACGACAGCTAGGGCAGAGTAATGTTTAACGGTGTAGGCGTCGTCGTCCAAATAATAGACTCCTGCTGCTTGGTCATAGCTGCGCTGTAGGTTCTTGACTCGAAGTTTCCGGCGGTTGACGAGAAATTCGGCGTGCATGTTTCTCGGTAGGGGTTTCATGATGCACGTTCGGAGAAAGTTGACGTCGCTTGTTCCCATTCAACGGTGGAGCCCAGTGGAGTTGTATCACGATGCCACGGCCAGCTTCAGTAGAGGTGATCCTGCGGCATTTTGATGGTACGTGTGACTCAGTTAATTTGCATAAATATGCTCCTTTCGTACGGCTTTTAGACGGAACCAATCTGCTTAGAAACATTACGTTCAGCATTCTGGGTGCTCTTCTCACCATTTTTCTAATTTTTCAACACCACTATAACGCACATATGACTCAAAAGAACTAAAAAAATTGCGGGCCATCATAGAACGCTGTCGCCCGTCCGCGGAAGCCAAACAAAAAAAAGCCTGCCGTGCGCAGCGCACGCAGCCAATGCGGAAATAGAATCGAGGAGAGAGCGAGAATGCGCACGGACTCGGTTTGTATTCCCCAGGATAAGAGGAGAGTATCGCCACTTTCAAATATTTAGAGGTTTTAGAAGCCCCTCTCTCCTCTGTCTATTTGTTTGCCTACGCAGCACAGAGAAGGTAATAAGAGGAGGAGGTCACGATGCCACTCTATTGGCTGTTACGTGTCACGCCACGAAGTCGCACGCTCCTGCGGCCAATGACAACATACGTCGTGACCGTTGGGAACTGCTGGGTTTGAAGTCGGCCGAGTGGCGGCAAGCCCGGCCCTGTTGTGTGGTTGTGTGAGCTGTTAGTAAGCGTGGTGCGCGGCATTGTCTTTTGTGTCTCGTGTGGTCGCGGGCCGGCGAAAAGAAAACGACTAACACGGTGGCTGCTTCTGAGAAGCGTACCGCCCGCTTCTCTGTGCTGCTTCCAAGAGAGAACAGTGTGAAATGCGCTGTGAATTGCTGCAATGCCCGCGTCCACTTTCCTGTGTGCAAGGTGTATTTGCAAGTGTATGCAAGCAGCTGCAGCGTCGTTCATGTTGAACGTTCGGTTCCTGCCTTCGTTTGTTTTGGCCGCACATGGAGGTGCCTGCAGTGGTTATTTTAAAGAGAATTATGGGCCGTGCTTTGAAATCATATCGGCTCTCTGTGGAGTAAATCAAAGAAGACGGGCGCGGAACTCGGGATATTAGATGTCTTCTGTGATTTCAATGGGTGTGTTGCGCCGTTGATTATTCAAGCGCGGAAGCCAACTTGTGAGTATTCTAACATGAACTCACCCACTGCGGCTGATTCAGACTTGCGTGTTGGTGAAAAAAAAGGGGGGGGGGGAGGAGTGGCGAAATTCGATCAACTTTTTGATCACGGTGCGTGTTTTCTTTCTCTTTTTGCCCCTACTTACGCGACCGTTATGGCGGGAAAATGTTCGGGGCACATCGCATTTCACCGCTCCCATGCTAGCAGCGTGCTTTAGCTATATTTTAGTGATTGAAATTTTCTACGTTTACTAATGCCCCGTTCTCCCCAGCAGTATATAATGCATGTCGTGTGATAAACTAGACCTGGCGCTGTGGTTGTCTAATATTTGCTCTCCGGAAGGCGTGACCGTTACTTGCGTCTACGCAAGATCCAGGAAAATTTGAAGGATGCAATTTAGCTTTGTGTAAGTTGGGGAAGGGCGGGGGGGGGGGGTTATCACGGGTTATCACGCGACTTCCATTCTGCATTCATCTTGCATTCAATCAGCTTTTGTTAGTTTTCCCAGCTTTGTGCTTCCTTGCACGGTCTAAACAAGTCGCGTCGGGGTAATTGCTCTACTGGAATGGCTGTGAACGGTAGTCTGATTCAGGGTTCTTTATTATCACGTTCAACAAGCTTAATCCCGCTTGTAAGCTTTGTGAACACCATGGTGTATGAGGTTATGCGTGTGAAGATAAGGGTAGGACTATTCGGTTTTCTTTGGGATTATTTTAGGCGTACGAAGCAATTGGGTACTCACCATAATCGGCAAACTGTTGCGAATGTAATAATTTGTCTGATAACATTTCTGTGAGTTCATTTTATTCCCTGGCCTGATGCCCCTGCACGGAACCATTGCATGTAACCGTCGTGAAGTAAGAATTTTCAGTGAGTTGCAATTCCGAAAGCGATGGTTATGTTCAGTATATATCAAAGTACACTTCACCAATTTCACAAAAGATAACATTGTGATTTAGAGATAGAACGCCGTGTCGAATCCCGGTGGATTTCACGATGGAGAACACAAGCGCGCTGGCCAAGGGTGACATTGTTTTCAGTAGGTGGAATGCCATTCATGTTCCCCTGCTTGTTTACACACACGCCTGGGTAAGTATGCGCAGCCAGTGTGCACAAAAGGCTCATGAGAGAAGGTTGGGCAGCATTGATGATTTGAAGGCGAGCTTATCTCCTCTACTAAAAAGCGCTGGCTAATTTCTAGTACAATACCATGTTAGCGCTAGTAATTTGGCAGGCATGGCTTCATCGGAGACGCGTCCAAGTTATTGTAGCATGTTTATTTGTCGTTAGCAGGTGGCGGTTATAACGAGTATTTCTAACCGAAAAACTTGTTTTCCGCGTGCTTTACGTGTTATTCCACAATAAAACCTGATTTCTTGGTTTGAAAGGTGTCGATTGTTTGGATTGCTCGGTGTATGACAGGGACGCGGTCGTACGCTCTGAAACGCTTGTGCTCAACGCCCTCAACTGCATAGCACTGCGTTTGAAAATACGCTTTTCATCCCGTATCTGTGGCCTAGGGAGAAGCTGTACAAGCATAATGCAATATAAACAATTCGCTTTGGTTACCTTTTCTTCACAAATGCGTAAACGTGGGCACCGCTGAAGCTGGAGAGTGAGGAGAATGGCGTCGCGGTGGTGCAGGTGATCCAGGTATGGTGAGGCCTAACAATGATGCGTGCGGATGCGCCGTAGTCAGGGCAACCGCCGTTTTAAAGTACGAAGAACTATTCCACTAATTAAGCATTTTAAAAGATTGCTTTTAACGCATAAGTTATTTAATAGCAGCACAGTGATCGATTGTTTCTAGTTCAGATTTTGTGGTTGCGCCACCTATCAGGCGGCATGAACCCTACGTGCCTGGGCCGCGGAAGGCGGCCATTGACCACTCTTTATGTTTACTATGTTACTCTATGGCCGTAGTGCGTAACCAGTCTTACGCTTTGACCTCCAAGGTGGTGCCGGTGGGAGATTTCTGTTGTGCGTTGTTGAACAATAAAAAAATCGCAGCGTGCGCGTTAACTAAAAGCCGAATTCTTCTGTCTCTCATTCCCTATTAGCACCCATTGGCATGTTCCAGTAGGAAACGTTAGTAGAAGTGGAAGGGTAAGTGTTAGCTAAAAGCCGACTTCTTCTGTCTCTCATTCCCATTAGCAGCCATTGTTCACCTCCAAGGTAGTGCCTGGTGAGATTTCTCCTGTGCGTGATTAAACAATACAAATTTTGTTCAAAACGCCGTTGATTGATGAAATAAACCAACGAAAGACGCCAGATGTTTTCTAAAAGCAAAACGAAAGAACGCCAGGTGTTTCTAAAGCAAAACGAAAAGACGCCAGCTGCCTAACGAAAGACGCCAGATGTTTTCTAGAGCAATGGTTTTCTAAACAATGAAAATTCACAGCGTACATGTAACATTAAAGCGAGCTGCAAGTCGTCATAACTCATCGAACCTTTAGTATAAACGCGTCCGATCTCACGTCGGTGATGATGTACTGGGCAGAATTCACGGAAGATTCACGGTTTACCGATGAACCTCCGCAGCTTCGCCCACTCATCATCATTCACTCCGTGGATATGCTGTGATTTTTTTCTCGTAAGCGCGCGCCACCAGATGGAGGGGCTGACGTACAACAATGAGTGGTCCTGCGTAGTTATTTGGGCACTGACGTCGCTCACCTACGTAGACATTGATGCTCTGACGTCGCTAACAATGGGACATGACGCTGCGAGAAGTATTCGAGACATGTGCAATTTGTTTTTTCTGTTGCTTTAATGAATGAACGAAAGCTGAGAGAAATAATAAAACACAGTAACGGAATTTCACAGCGAAGCTGTTCAGGCCAGTCGTAATGTGTGCGGCGGACCAGAAAACGGATATGTGCCTATCAGAAAATTATCAACATCATAAACGGGTATGTGCCACAAAAATTGGGTAAATCCCACCACTGGTCAACTAAAGATGAAGAAGGCAACATTTAGCCCAACAAATGGCTGAGAAGTGATGGCGGCGAACCGAAGACCTCGAGTACTTACAATACTAGGGAACGGGAAAGGCAACGGCGGCTGCGAGAAGACCCCGAAGCCTACGTCAACGACAAAGTGCCCGTTGATCTGAGAGTTGCAAACGCTTGATTTCAGCGCGAGGTTCTGTCTCTGGAGTTTGGACATCTGTGCCGTGCCTTTGACAGTCTGGTTTAACTCGAACCTCTGTACGCTGAGGATCAACGTAGAAACAACCCAGAATCGCCTAGCTAAACCTTGCAACGACCTAGAAGCAACCTAGAAACAACCTGCATCACCTAGCTAAGGCCTAGAAACAACCTAGAAGCAACCAGATTAGTCTTCAGAATGGTCCAGTTTCGCTGTTTAGAGCCTTTGCTCGGCTTAGCGCAAGCTTCGCCAATTTTTTTTATCTTTTTTTTACTTCTAATTGCAGCGAGATGCCAGACCTATCTTCCGCAAATCCGCATGCGTTCGTGTTCTCGTCATTGCCGCCTTGTGCAATGCCAGCCCCGACAACGCATGGCGCCTTTTTGATGCCTTTTTGGTGCATCGTCCCTTACAGCAGTTCTAGCTGTGCGATGCGGTGTAACGATACGTGATCCGAGCCAGCCTCTCCAAACGTGTGCACACTGAGGAGTCCATTCCACAGAAGCTAATGCCGAAACGACACAGCTCGTCAACGCGGATGAGCAAGGGTATGTGGCAAGGGTATCAAGATCGCCTTCTCGCATCACGGTTTCTCGGCTCATAGTAAACCAATTTAAAACATTCTTGTGGTAAAACGCTCTTCATTGGGCACGCAACAACGCCCAGAGGCTAACTACAATTTCTTATGTGAGCTCGCAGCGGCTTTTTCAGAAGTAATCTACAAAGAAAACAATAGCCGCATGTACATCACACTTATTATTTATTTTGATCTAAACGCTACTTTCGCCTGACGGCACTGCACGGTTTCGCATTCGTTCTCCACCTTCCTGCGGCTGCACAGAGGGACCTCCTGTTTCCTGCCCACCACAACACGCCGGTCTTCAAGGCTGTTCTTGACTCCCTTGGGCACACTGTACTGGACAACCGGCTATACAAGCCACCCGACGCGTCCTCGGCAATGGACGCCACTCTCCTCTTCTTCTTCTTTCTGATTCCCATCTTTATTTCTCTCTCCCCATTCCCCTGCAGACGCTGAGACGGGCTTCCATACAGGTTCACTGCTGCTAGCGGTTGTTTTTCCCGAAGTTGGTTGGACTAGAGGGCTAGGTTGAACCCCATAGAGTCTTAAAAGGATAATATTGCCCGGCAACATGAATAACGGTTTTAAACTGCACTTGAAAGCGAAATTTGAGGTGAAATAGTACTCATATAGGCGCCGTTTGTGAATATAGGCATTTATATGCACTTATAGGCATTTAGGCACGAACACCAAAAACAGGCATTTATAGACACT
This sequence comes from Rhipicephalus sanguineus, assembly GCF_013339695.2. Lineage (NCBI taxonomy): Eukaryota > Metazoa > Arthropoda > Arachnida > Ixodida > Ixodidae > Rhipicephalus > Rhipicephalus sanguineus. The sequence goes on from NC_051185.1 coordinate 138,862,041, forward strand.
ATAAAAACACTATAAAAGCCCTTCTTAACCTCTAATTCATGCTCATATATCAAAGTGGCACGATACGAACGCAAGGAACAAAATAGACATTTGACAGTTCTTGAAGAAGCTCATCATCACCGTGATACGTGAGCACCAGCCCCTGGACCGGACTTGCATCCGATCCGTTCGTGATCGCGGCTACGTGGGGTCTAAGTGTAGTAAAGTGCGAGGTATAGTACAGCTGGTGGAAATCCTGGATGCCTCTTACGATGAAATGATCCATGATGCCTCCTGTCCTGCACATGGCAGTGAGGTCATTTGATGCCCTATCCACATCCAAGCCGTCTTTCACACAGTATAAGGGCCAGGCATTGTTAGGACATGATAAGTCAATGTTGAAGACACCGTTAATGATTATAGGTCTGGTTCTCGCCAGATTTATTGTAGGGAAGCATTCACCCCGGTTCTCTTTTTTGTAAACCACGTATTCCACGTTGCGGACCACGTGGACGAGTGGATGGTAGTTGACTGTCTTCCAGGGATGTTCTATCTTCAGCTCCCTCACTTTCCTTGCATCGGCCGCGGTGGTATAGCGGTTAAAGTGCTCGGCTGCTGACCCGAAGTCCGCGAGTTCGATCCCGCCCGCAGCGGTCGGTCGCATTTTGATCAAGGCAAAATGCTAGATGCCCGTGTACTGTGCGATCTCGGTGCACGTTAAAGAATACCAGGTGGTCAAAATTTCCGGCGCCCTTCGCTATGGCATCTATGATAATCGTATCGGGGTTTTGGGACACAAAATCCCAACAATCATTATTATTATCACTTTCCTTGCATGTCAATGTGTGTGTTCGCCGTTACTGCGTTGGTTGAGACTCTGTACCCCCTGTGGCATATACCCGCCTAACACTAACTCTGATATGCGGGTATGTGCCATACGTGACTGAGAGAAAGGGTTCATGACGTATGCGACATGTATTTTGCGTGATTCATGTCACGACCAGTGAATCGTGCTCGTCAAACACTAATCCTCTGCTATGGCAATTCTGCTATATTACAAGTTTTGGAGACAGCCAGGAGAGCACCCAGACGTATGCGGCTAGATAGATAGATAGATAGATAGATAGATAGATAGATAGATAGATAGATAGATAGATAGATAGATAGATAGATAGATAGATAGATAGATAGAAACGGCCAAAGTGCCTGAAGTTCGCTAAGAAATCCTTCGCATTTATTAATTCTACTCCATCAATAATGGACAACGCCCATGCAAACGCCACAGCGCTTCTTGTAATCGCACGGCCTTCTTGAACCCGTGTACTCAGAAGGTCCTTCCTGTGACTCTTTGCGAAAGCAATTATCTGGACAGAGGTTTTTGCCGTTGCCGTTGCCGTCATGTTCATAAAAAGTCAATATTGGTAGCATCGCAAAGCGCATCGTACGTTCTACCCGTGGGTAAAAGGCCGCGAGCGGCGGCGACGAACGCGGCTGTGGACAGATGAAACAAATCGGCCATTTCCGTCACACGGAGGGCGCATACGATAACAGGAACCCGAGTGCTAGGCCTGCCGTCAATTGCTCCTCAAGCAGAGAGGAAATGTCCCACCTGTCCTTGCTTGGGCGAAGGAGCATCCATGCCAGAAGAGGGTAATTGGAGGGCTGCATCGCTTGAGCAGCAAGCGTGAATTCATCAAAAGGGCGTGGTCCGTTCGGCAGACATTGCCAGACGGATCGTATGCCTTTCTACGCGCTGTACTCTGACCTCTTCGAGTTGAGACAACAAACGGCACGTGAACCGCTTCTCTCCCTGGAGTGGCCCTCTTCCCAAGCCGAGGTCAAACGGGCGAGGTACTGTACGGCTGACAAATTGAAACTGCGCGAAGAGATCACTTAAGAACATAGACACACGCACACACGAAGCGCAGAAGTATGACATGGTAAGCTTAATTGGTTCATAGATTGACCAGGAAAGTTTTAAGTGCGCGAAGGAGACAAGAGCTAAGGACATAGAAGCACGCAAACACCCGAAGCGCAGCTTTGTTTAGTTGGTTCATACATTCAGCAGACAATGTTACACTGTGCGAAGAAGACAACAATTAAGAACATATAAACATGCACTATATCATACATAGCGTAGCTTTGTATTGTATAGCATAGTAAGGGGTGTAAAAAAGAAGAGAGGGTGAGGAGAAGGGAGAGAATGAGGGAGATTATAGCATAGTATAGCGGAGGCTAGTGGAGGAGTGAGGCGGGTTGGAGACATGCAGGTGGTCAAATGGAGAGGAGGTTCCTTCAGTGCTAAACGATACCCATGCTCGCCTAGCTTTGCATCCCTCTGCATTACTTCGCTGAGGCTTAGCATCAGCTCCTCTGTACAATGAATGGTCTTTACGATGTTTTGTTAGTTAAAGTCCCGCATAAATTGTAGAGTGACACGAGATCGGATCCAGAAGAGTTAGCTGCTAGCCTTCATTCGTGTAACATTACAATTTGTTGTTATCGCATTCATTGCTTCGCATTTGCTGCGAAACTGTCAATTTTTAACTGCGGAGCAGCCTAAGGGACCGCCCCTCTTTGTTTCATGTCTGGCGTTGGGGTAAGGCAGGTCTCGCGTTTGATACACATAAACTGAGCAGGCTGCACGTTTCAAACCTGAGCGTTGCCGAAGAGCTAATTCGTCACTGTGAGCCTGGGAAGCGACAGTGAAACGCAAGCGTCTAGAGTTAGACACAGACGTCACTCTAACCCTCTTTCCAACCCCTTATATTCCACCCATCATCATCATTATCATCAGCCTGTCTACGCCCATTGCAGGGCAAAGGCCTCTCCCATGTTCCGCCAATCAACCCGGTCCTGTGCTTTCTGCTGGCACGTTATACCTAGAAACTTCTTAATCTCATCTACCCACCTAATTTTCTGTCTCCCCCTCACGCATTTGCCATCTCTTGGAATCCAGTCAGTTACCCCTAATGACCACCGGTTATCCTTCCGACGTTCTACGTGCCTCTAGCTGCATCTTACCGGTACTTACCTACGGAGCAGAAACCTGGAGACTTACAAAGAGGGTTCAACTTAAATTCCACCCATAGCTGGGTACTGAAACTAAAAAAATTCGGTGGAATGGGGCTGGATCCCCCGCAACCCTCTTCGGCCCCCCGGCTAGAGCAGTGCCTCAACACCACCACCCAGAGATATCAGTTCCAAAATTCGGCTAAGCGAGTAATTCCAGGAGAAACTTTGTCTCTGCTATCATCGTCAACGCGATTAGCGAAACGGTGACTGTCCCACGTTTTGGTGCTCTCATCATTGCGTTGGCTCTGTCTATACCTAAACAAGGCATGGCGCGGTGATAAGAGTGTACCACTGATATGAATTATACATCATGACGTGCATGTCATTTCCTACGTCATCACACACATGATAAGGAAGCCATTGGCATGCCATGTTGACCATTTCATTACAACGCTACAAACTTCACCTCCTTCCCGTGTGCCCAGCTGAAGCCTGTGTTCCTTCCTGTCATCAGTGAGTTTTCCATATGTTGAGTAGAAGAGATTTCGCACTGACGAGGTGAATGATTAAAGTATTATATCTTCCACTATGCGAGAACTCTATGCAGCTGTCGGTATATTTTCAGTGCTCAAAAGCTAAACGCTTCTGAGCATTCCGCAACTAAGCCTCTGTTTAGCAGAATACTTGAATGAATTGGAGTACTATTGTACTATGTTATGGGAGAGCTGTGTTGAATTGTCCTTAAGAATACGTCTATGCAAGGTTTCTGATGGAAGCACTCAATGCGGCGGGATGCTCATTGGAGCCACAGTCGTATACGTTACAGTGTATGTTTATGATATTGTACCTCGATCGTTTCTCAACTAAATCATGCGGCTTGCCGCTAGGAGCGCCGTTGACATTTCTCTAAAACACAATACCTATGATTGATGAACGACCTTTCTGTCAAAATATTGCGTCTTTTAGCAAAGTTTCTTAATATAGGTATCCCTGGCAGTAAATATTTCACCCTTTCTTTATGCACAGAACTACGGAATACAGCGAGCGTTGCACTTCACAAACATTAAGAATCGTAACGTCCGCTGCAGATGGCTGATTATATATATTCGCAAGGGTCAGCCACAACGTACACGACTGCAGACGCAACCGCGTCGCATTCCTACTTAACTATACCCTTTATGCCATGAAAGAAAATTTTTCAACCCGTAGGCAAGGATGCCACAGTGACAAACACATCGCTACGGACACATAATACTAGAACGGGTCGTTCATTCAACGCAACACGCTCGGTGCAAAGGAAACAAAAGGAAGGACAGAACTCGATGCCAGGCCTGGTTAAGCCTTTAAGGGCGTCCCAGCTATCACGCAGCACGAATTAAAAACTGCGTTACGCAAAGCAAACCAGGTTTGTGTTGTTCTCTTTCGTTCTTTCGCATCCCCTTTCCACTTCTCCTGTACAGGGTGGCCAACCGGAATTCTTCTTGGATAGCCTCCCTGTCTCTCCTCTTCCTTTCTCTCTCTCTCTCACTCATAGCGCGCTGTAGCAGCCACTGCTATATTTTTCGTTCCTTAAGTTTCATTAATTAGTCATAATCATATTTGTAACGCGACAAGTATTCACGTAGTTATCAAAATGTCAATGAGGCATATAAAGCATGTTGAAATGACATCTAACTGCGCTATTTTCAACAACGTTCTAATTGCGTGCTAATTTTTTTTTCGGCTGATAAATAAAGCCCGCGAAATCTGAAAAGTGATACGTGACTACACTGTTGCGCGCATCAAAAAGCTGCGCCTTCAAACAGTCTCACTGTGTGGTAGCCAGTTTGAAGTAGTAGTAGTAGGAGTAGTAGTAAAACTTTATTGTGTTCAGAAACCAGACAGCCTAGAGCCCCAGTGCTCCGCAGCGAATATGGGGGTGAAAAGCGTAGTCTGTCCGGCAGGGTGGTGCCGCTATTTCAAGGCCCCATTGGCACGATCCATCCGTTCAGCTCTTTGGAAAAGTCGTAGCTAATCTTTTGAGGCCGGGCTAAAGCCCCTATACTTCGTAAAAGTACCGCCATCTGCTCTCCCCTCCACCGCCTCCTCTCCTGCGCGCTCTCGCGCGCGACGGCGGCGCCCCCTCGAACGCGCCACGCGGACGCGTGAAGCTTTCAGGCCGGTTGCGCGCTGGCGCTGCCACTTCAGCCACAGCTTTTCTAGTCAAGCCGTGGTCGCGTGCCATGTCTCGCATACGGCTGTGTGTAATGACTATTATTTCTGCGTTCATTTTCTCAGTTGGTGTAGGTGTGCGCACCATCTAATTCCCTTACAGCACGCCAGGAGAGCTGCTGCAAGCAATGTACAATTTGTAGCAAATTGCATGTCGTTTACGGTTCTTTTCGGAGCGCAGCGTTTCCCCGTGTATTTATTGCATGGGCAAGAAATTTACATGGCAGCTGTGACGTCAAGCCACGCCGTTTGGGAAGGAATAGTTCCCGTGCGTATAAACTATTTCTATCATATATAACTGCAGCAATGCCTGCAATTCCCATGAAGGTGCTCGATCAAAATTTCATGACATTTCACATATGTTACTTCTCCTCGGCCTGCCTACCGCGGTGATGTAGCGGTTTCGGCGCTCGCCTACTGACCCGAAGGTCGCGTGTTCGGTCCCGGCCGCGGCGGTCACAATTCGATAGAGGTGAAATGCTAGAGGCCCGCGTACTGTGCGATGTCAGTGCACGTTAAACAACACCAGATGGTCAAAATTTCATTTCCGGAGCCCTACACTACGGTGTGCCTCATAATCATATCGTGGTTTTGTGAAGTGGAAGATTTATGCTTCAATAAATTCAGTTGTTAGTCTGCGCTCGTCCTGTGTACTACTTCTTCTTGTGTTCCGTCAACCGCGCGGTTTTTTACCATTCTATGTCATACCAACTAGCCCCCCAACGCACTTTACTCCAGTTAGGTGGAAATCTTATCACAGCAGCAAAACACCATAAGCGTCGGAGAACGTTCTAAACATGAATGAATGTTTATAAAAATAAGCGCATGGCTGCGCTTTAATTGAAATTTTAAATTTATTGCTTTGATCTACTGCGCGTCAAACAGGCATCTGCTGCAACTACCGCAGCGTGTTCAAACTTATGCGCTAAATCTGTGACGCGATAATTCATGATGACACGCCGGCCGATGAGCCGCGGTCCGCTGAACTAAAGCCCCGCTCATGTTCCGAATTTGCAAAACGTTCTGACTGTCACGCAGAAGTGGTTCGCCAAATTAGACAATATGATGGAGGAGCTGCATGCAAATGCACTGCTTTCGATAAATCCTGCGCGCTAGGTTCTTTTTTTTTTTGCCAGCGCACTTTCATTCCGACGCTCACTCAGTCTTCGCCCTTCCATCCGCACATCACAGTGAAAGGTTAGTAGAATATGTGGAACACAACCTAGTGTTCTAGCGCACGACATTCGTTCTTTCAGAGTTAATAATATGAGGGGTTTTACGTGCCAAAACCGTGATATGATCAGGAGGCACGCCGTAGTGGAGGCCTCCGAAAATTTCGACCATCTGGTGTCCAAGACAGTCACTTGCCCGAGAAAGTGACTGCCTTGGTGCATGACAAATAACACGAAATTTCGCGTGACATTGAGTAAGTAATACACCACTTATCTCACACGGCAAAGCAAGACGCCTGTCAAGAGTAAAAACGCACGAGCACTTACCTCACAAAGCCGCGCCGATCTCGGCTCGAAGTTTGCTCGACCGATTCTGTGGAGCTAGATTTTGCGACGACCTGCATTTTCTATTCCGCACGGAATGCAAAAAAACTTTTTCCCGTGGGTGTCACGGTTATGGCAGCCAAACGCACAGCAACCCGGCATCGCGACAATACGAGCGAGACGCACACGTACGCTTCAAACTTCGTGCACTCCGACGTGCCAGCACATGGCACGTCGGAGCGTTCAGCATGGCGCCGAGAAGCGAAGGAGACAAAATACCGAGACAGAGGGCGCGCGCTACCACGTGACCGCAGTCGCCCTATCAGAGGCGTGGAGAGGAGGAAGCGGCGTAGATCAAGAGAAAGCTGTACTTTTCCGAAGGTATAGGGACTTTAGGCCGGGCTAGACAGCAGCGCCTCCCATTCGTAACATGTGCCATTTGTGTCGTGCTCACTCCGTGCTCTGCACACTCCCACGTGATGTGAAAAAGTGTTGGTGTTACTCCCCACCACGGACATATGTCTCGATACGCCGTGGGGTAGATAAGTGAATAGTGTTGCAGATTTTTGTAATTATTCGTCTGTAGTCTTCGTAGCACGGTCTTCCCAGCAGCACTGAGTTTGCCATGTGGGGGTGGATAGACCTGTCAATTTTCTCTATAGTATCTTAGAATCGTAGCGTAGCAAGGGTCTAGGTCGGTAGGGTCTTTTTTTGCAGAGTAGGTGGTGGCTTGGTGATGAGTAATGCCGCGAGCCGCCTCGTACGCATGCCGGTTCCCAGTCGCGCCCTCATGCCCCGGTGCCCAGGGGAGTGTCTGGACGTATTTAACATTGGGGTCCCATCTAGTCCCGAAAAATATCCCGAGCGCCTGTGCCCCAATTTTGCCCTTTAGATTGTTTCTGCAAGCCTTTTGTGAGTCGGGAATGATGGTTAATGGAGCGTTTCAGTCCATCACTCCTTTATTGCAACGGCTATGGCGACCTCTCCCGCTTCTGTTGTCGAGGCTCGATCTATGGAAGCACAGGCTGTAATTTTCGCTCTACGGTCTGTGACTACAGACACAGCCTTCCTTGCATCGGTTTGATAAGGCGCAGAGTCAATGAATCGCGCCGTGTTCATATATTTTGTGAATGTATTCCGCCCTGGCCTTTCATCTCCCAGCATGCAGAGTAGGATCCATGTTATTTGGTATTGGTGATACTGTGTACCATTGTCTAAGTTCCTTTGGCACCTCTTTAGTTACTTCATGTTTTGTATTAATGCATCGCTCTCTAGTTTTGTTACGACTGTTCTGCCAGTTGGAGTCTGGAGAACGCGATTTTCTTGCGTTTGTAGCTGTGCCTCAATTAGTTCTTCGATTGTATTATGAAGACCAAGCGCCAATAGCTTGTCGTTTGAAGTATTCCGCGGTAATCTTAGGGCTGTCTTGTAGGCCATTATCATTATTTGTTTTGCTTTTTCTTTCTCTTCCGTATTCATATTATGATATGAAAGTGAGCATGTAATAGGACTGATGATGAGACTTTTGACCAGTCGGAGGGTATCTTGTTCTCTCATGTCCCTACAATTGTGTTATCCGCGAGATCATGCGTGAAATGTGCTGTGCCGCTGTTTTCAGTGTATTTAGTGCGTGCAGACATCTCTGATTAGCTTGAGCCACATAGCTAGTATTGTCGTGGTATCTTTCTCCGGAATGATATTAAATGGGAAGCATTTCTTAGCGAACCTCAGGTATTTTGGGCGTTTCTATCTGCGTATCTGTCTATCTATCTGTCAATCTAGCCGCCTACGTCTGGGCGCTCTCCTGGTCGTCTCCACAGGATGTAATATACCAAACTTTGCAAAGCAGGGAATCAGTGTATGACGACCACGATTCACTGGTTATGACACGAGTAACGCAAAATACCTATCGCGTACGTCATGAAACCCTTTCTCTCAGTCACGTGTGGCACATACCCGTACATCAGAGTTCATGTTATGTGCCACAGGTGATAACATGTTATGTTATGTTATAACATGTTCATGTTATCTTATGCGCCACAGGTGATAACAGTCTCAATCAACGCAATAACCGTGAACATACACACTGACACGGAACGAAAGTGATAATAATAGTAATTGTTGGGGTTTTACGTCCCAAAACCACGATATGATTATGAGAGACGCCGTAGTGAAGGGATACGAAAATTTTGACCATCTGGTATTCGTTCACGTGCACTGACATCGCACACTACACGGGCCTCTAGCATTTCGCCTCCATCGAAATGCGACCTCCACGGCCGGGATCGAACCCACGACCTTCGGGTCAGCAGCTGAGCACCCTAACTGCTACACCACAGCAGCCGACGCAAGAAAAATTAGGCAGCTGAAGACAGAGCACCCCTGGAAGACACTGGGCTACCATTGACTTGTCCACGTCTTTTTGTCCACGTCTTTTTGCGTAATCCACGTGGATTACGCAAAAACTGGGGTCAATGCTTCCTACAATAAGTCCGCCTAAAAGACCATGTCCTTCATGACTACCGGTAACTTCAGCATTGATTTATCAAAACCCAACAAGGCCTGGTTCATAGACGGCATGAAAGATGGCTTGGATGTGGACAGGGCTTCAGAAGACCTCGGTGCCACGTCCAGGACAGGAGGTATATCATAGATCATTTCTTCGTAAAAGCCATCCGCGGTTTCCACCAGCTCTACTACACCTCGCACTTCACTACACTTAACCGTTCGTAGCAGCGATCACGAACGGATCCGATAACAAGTCCAGTCCAGCTGCTGATGCTCACTGATCACGATTATGATGACCTTATTCAAGAACTGCCAAGAACCCCTTCTACACATGCACACGGGTTCGTGAAACATGCGTGCGTTCTCCACCATAACGGATAAGTTAAGCATAACAACTGTAACGCAACTCTAACAACTGCAACTGCGACTGTAACGTACGTGCAGTGTGCCTACGCGTGCCACTCAGCTGTGTATATATCTAGGGACACTTTTCTAAATAAAGCTCAGTTTCGAGTAACGCCTGTCCTGTGCATCTGTGGCCCTTCATTGTCCTATTCGAATTCGCGCTATCCAGTATTGAAGAATATAAGCACTATATATGAGCTTACTGCGTCTGGTGTTGGTAACACCTATGTTGCTGTTGGTATCGTTAAGCAACTCTGAACAACTAGTTATATAACACATTTGCCACTCTTCAAGATATGTGTGTGCGTATACCATTTGCGCATTTCTCTAGTGCCATTCCGTAACGTTTCGCTCAATGTGAAAAATTGAAACACAGTCACCTTCCTGCGCATGCTTCACATAACATCGATTACCACGGTACGTGGGACCTGCCAATTTTTTTTTCTTCTAGCCTGGCTTCCAGCTTTAGACTCGGGTCCGTCCTTTGTGCTTTTCTGTTTGTGAAGCGGATAAGTTCAGACATTTCCGCTGAGCATTGAAGTCCCCGTATCCTTGTGTACTCTTCTATGGTTCTAGCTAGCTGTTGTAATCTACCTTCTTTCTCCTCTAGGCTTCCTGTACATCTCCATACTCTGATGGCATCCGTCATCACAGTATGGACATCACATCTGTGCTGTGCATCGCATGCTGCAGAGCACCACTCAATTCGAAGCTCTTGTTTACCAAACGGAAGCGCACTGATCTATCTATCTATCTATCTATCTATCTATCTATCTATCTATCTATCTATCTATCTATCTATCTATCTATCTATCTATCTATCTATCTATCTATCTATCTATCTATCTATCACGGCTGGGCAGTATCGCGATACAAGAGTATCGCGATATTATTTCAGAGATACTTTTGAGTATCTGTATTTCTGTGTCGAGATACATTTGAAAAATGTATTTGTATCTCAGTAGTGAAATACATCTACTATGTATCGCCTGTATCGCGAGACTATGCTGGACACGGGTATCTCGTTACATTGTTTTTTTGTGTCGGAAATGAGTTGAGGCGTGTTTCCAATGGGGGAATGGCGTTTTTTTTTTGTGCCAAGACAAGCAAAGGCGCGCCGCCGGTCGCCGACAGATAGGGCGGCGATGGTTTCCGCTCAAGCAAAGAATGGTCCATGTAGTAAAGCGCGCGACGCCGCAGACGGCAGAATCGTGGGGCCAGTGTTGTCGGCCTCTGCCGACGAAAGTCGCTGTCTCTCAAGGTTAGTGCAGCAGGCCTAAATTTTTCGCGCAGCAAGCTATTACTTCGCGACCCCCCGCGCGGATACCGCCTTGGAACAGGCTTTGCAATGCTTCGCGTGCATTCAGTTCTCAAAGCGGCGGCACTTCCAAAAGCAATTCCCGTAGTCGCGGCGGAAGGGACTAGAAGATGGCTAGCTTTGACGCGCTTTCAGCCACCTCTCCAATGTCAGGGTGCGTTCCTAATTGATTACATGCGTGAAACGGTCTTTTGTGGTAGCAGGCTCCCCCACCGCCGGAGCCGACATCGCCTGTTGCGCCTTTCTGAAATGGGTGCTGGTAGCGTCGGTGGTGGTGACAGCTTCATTGAAGCCGACAGGGTCAGACGGCTTAGGATTCTGAAGATGGGGATAGACTTCGGATTCTGAACAGTCAGAACAACCCAAGTGAGGGCGGAAGCGTTTCGGTATCTAAATGACCCGAGAAGAGATATCGCCACGCTGCAGGGCAATCCGGCTATGAAGGCTATATTTATTCACTATAACACGAATTAGTGCTCGCATTCAGCGGTAGACAGACTTTTTTCTTTCGCGAGTTTTGCACTGAGGCCGAACCGACGCTGTCTAGAAGACAGCCTATTGGAGATGCTCACACAGCAACCTTCTCAACAAAGCAGAGCTTATGTGCAAAGTAAATACATACTTTTTCTGAAATCACTGGTGTTCATTAGTGATTCGAGTGATTTGCTTAAAGTGTGCTATTTCTAGCATAGCTTAGTTTGCTCGCCAAGTATGTCAATTTCGATGTCCAATCCTTGTTACTGTTGCTGTGAAATAGTGTATTTTTATTGCAATTGATACTTGTAATTATGTCAATATTGCTAATTATATACTTTGTCCACCCCCTCCCCTGCAATGTCTTAATGGCGCTGAGGGTACTGTAATAAATAAATAAATGAACTGAACGTTTCTATGCGCTGTAACATTAATTACAACATTATGCTGCACTAATAAGTGTCTTTGCGTAGTATGAGCATCCTTCAAATAAAAAAAGTATTCCAGTATCTGTATCGCTGTAAATGTATTCCGGAATACTTTTTTCGTCTTATTACAAGAGTATCTCCGAAATATCCCGTTACGCTAAAAGCAAGTGTATCTTAGTATCTGTATTTTAGGCTTCCAGTTCATGTATTTCGATATCTGTATTCCGGAATACTTTTCTGAGTATCTCTGCCCAGCCCTGCTATCTATCTATCTATCTATCTATCTATCTATCTATCTATCTATCTATCTATCTATCTATCTATCTATCTATCTATCTATCTATCTATCTATCTATCTCTCTATCTATCTATCTATCTATCTATCTCTCTCTATCTATCTATCTATCTATCTATCTATCTCTCTATCTATCTATCTCTCTATCTATCTTGCCACTCACGTTTTGCTGCTTTCATCATTTCGTTGACTCTATACCAAAACATGAGTATACCACGAGCATGAATTATAGTCTATCATGACACGCGTGTCATATGTACTACGTCATCACATAAATGAGAAGCAGCTGTCTTGATGTCATGCTGGCTTTTAGATGCGAAGTATCTTAAGGCCGAGCTCAATCCGGTGGTGCGCGGCGTGACCACCCTTACTGCGCATGCGCATACCCTCTCCACACGCCTCCTCTCCACTCACCCTCACCACTTTCCCTCCCCCTCTCCCCCTCCCATCTCCACTTTCCCTCTCCACTTTCCCTCTCCTCTCCCCCTCTCCCTTTCCACTCTTCCTCTGAAACGCGGGCTAAACATGCCGAAATTCTCTCCTGCGCAACGCCGCGGTGAGCTCGAGCGCATGCGCGTCCCCTCCCCTTCTCTCTCCTCTCCTACGCTGCCCCCCTCCCGCCCGCCTGTCGACCGCGTTCCCCGCTCACCCTGTGAGAATTAACGGCCAGGCTAGTTGGAAGATACGACGCGCGTAGCGTCCCTCTTCGCGTTCCACGACGCGAGGTCGGTAGCATGCCCAACGAACGCCAACGGAACGCGATCGTGCAAGTGCGCCGGCTTCGCATCGCCTCATGGTCCCCTTTAGCGTGAAGCAAAACGAGATGGTGATGGTGTAATTTTTTTAATTGACTAGCTACATACCACTCCAGTGAGTCCTCGTGGTCTTTCCTTACAAACGCGAAATTTTCATGAGTTGGGTAGAGGCGCCTTCGCGTAGAAGTGGTGCATGCACAAGGTGGTCACTGTATGAAGCCCTCCTTACACTGACGATGCTGCGCAGCTCAAAACTTTGCAACAAAGCGTGGGCTTAAAGCAAAGTGTGAATATTGTTTCGAAATACTATTTACTCTTTTATGAGAGAGCTGTGCGCAGCTGTCCTTTACATTCCGCCAACAGGAGCCTCCTGGGATTGCTATGACTGGAGCCACTTAACAGGATACGGTATACTTAATCCTTATTCTCTTCTACCGCCATAGTTTCACAGCTCAAGCATGCGGCTTCCCGCTAACTACAGTGTTGTTACATGTCTGAAACGCGATACCGATAACGGATGAACAAACTTCCCAGCAAAGCGTTGCCTCTTCTAGTACTGCGCCTTACACTGTCCCCTGAAAGTAAATATTTCGTCCTTTCTTCTCACTAAGCATTATGGATTACAGCGAAAAGCGGACCTATCTCGCATTAAGAATCACACTGTCCGCTATTGGTGGCTAATAATGGAAGAAGCAAGAACTGAGGAGGGGCCCTGACGTCACTCTCTGTAAATCCTCAGTGAAGCAGGAAGCCGGTCATATTGACTGAGCATATTCTCCACCCTTTAGTTTTTTGCATATTAATTTTCAGACCTACTCTTCTACTTTCTGTATCCAGTTCAGTAATCATGAGCTGTAATTCGTATCCCGCGTTATCATCAATGCAATGTCATCAGGGAATCGCAGGTTACTGAGATACTCTCCATTAACACTTATCCCTAACTCTTCCCAATCTAGGGCCCTGAAAACCTCCTGTAAACACGCGGTGAATAGCATGGGAGAGATCGTGTCTCCCTGCCGTACGCCCTTCTTTATTGGGATTCTGTCGCTTTCTTTATGGAGGACTATAGTGGCTGTGGATCCGCTGTAGGTTTCCTACATTATGTTTTTATAGGCTTCGTCGATGCCTCGATTCCGCAGTGCCTGCATGACTGCTGATGTCTCCACCGAATCAAATGCCTTCTCGTAATCTATGAAGGCTATGTATAGGGGCTGGTTGTATTCCGCCCATTCTTGGCAGAGAACAGCGCTTTGCGATAGGTGGCGAGACACTGGAAGTTGTAAAGGAGTACGTCTACTTAGGACAGGTAGTAACCGCGGAGCCGAACCATGAGAGTGAAATAACTAGAAGAATAAGGATGGGTTGGGGCTCATTCGGCAAGCATTATCAAATCATGAATGGTAATCTACCGCTATCCCTCAAGAGGAAGGTATATAACAGCTGCATCTTACCGGTACTCACCTACGGAGCAGAAACCTGGAGACTTACAAAGAGGGTTCAACTTAAATTGAGGACGACGCAGCGAGCGATGGAAAGGAAAATGATAGGTGTAGCCTTAAGAGACAGGAAGAGAGCAGAGTGGGTCAGGGAACAAACGGGGGTTAAGGACATCATAGTTGAAATCAAGAAGAAGAAATGGATATGGGCCGGGCACGTAGCACGTCGGCAGGATAACCGGTGGTCATTAAGGATTCCAAGAGATGGCAAACGCGTGAGTGGGAGACAGAAAATTAGGTGGGTAGATGAGATTAAGAAGTTTGTAGGTGTAACGCGGCAGCAGAAAGCACAGGACCGTGTTGATTGGCGGAACATGGGAGAGGCCTTTGCCCTGCAGTGGGCGTAGACAGGCTGATGATGATGATGATGATGACGATTCTCCACCCTTGTTTACGTGCGAACAGCGCCGTAGAAGGCACGTCTCTCTCCCCGGCTCGAAAACCACGTGGGCTGCGGGGCGCCGTGGCGATCCGAAACCAATGGAACGGAATTCAACACGCTGTGCCACCGTGATATTACGTCATTTTTAGTCACGCGAGTAGTTGATGATGTTACATGATTCTAGTTACGTGCAAGTTATTTATTTACTTTTATTTTATATTCAGTATACTGTCAACCTCTAATGGGGTTTCTACATGGGGGGACACTTAAAGCCGAGGGACAAGAAATCACGATACAGAAATTTTACAGTGCAAATGTAGGTACAGTTTATGCATAGGTGACTAGACATAGATAAGTAGCTAGTAACATACATGCCAAACGTAGAAAATTTGCATAGGCTACAAACATAGTTGAGCATCAAACAAGCAGTAAATTATTTTGAAATCAGTCTTACAAAGCAAAGCATCTAGCAACCGTGTGTCATCCATTCGTCAGGCCGATGTTCTAATGTAACGCTCGGCAAGTTCTAAAACTATTTAGACTATCGTTTGCAACGCAGTTGAGCCGTCCAGCGCGTTCCACTCACGCACTGTTAACGGAAAAAAGGAATAGTATGAAGTGTTCTCCATGCAAATAAATTCATCAAGAGTGAGTGGGTGTCTGTGTCGGATGATTATAGATTGACGTATATTGATCTGGTCTGAGGCTTTAATCTTGAATGAATTGTGCAAAAGTAAGCAAAGAAACTTAAGGCGGCGAAGCTTCGATCTGCTGAATAAAGGGTCGAGCCCTGCGCGTCGCAATAGTGCAGTAGGTGAATCTGTGCGTCGGAGCCCGTTGTCAACAAATTGAACAGCTTACGATGCACACTTTTTAGTGTAGATACGCAGGTATATGTGTACAGGAAGCGGACAATGTTTGCACACTCTAATATTGGACGTATATGTGAAACATAAGCCAGAAGCTTTATCTCTGGGGACGAGTTATTCAAGGCACGTTTAAGAAAGAAGACCTTTTTGGTGGCATTTTTTTGCTGTATGCCGAACGTGCATTTTCCAATTCAAATCGGATGTGACATTGATACCCAGATATCGGTATTCGTTAACAGAATGCAGTGCAGCGCTGTCGGAAGCATAAGTGAATTCGAGTGGAAATTCTTTCTTGGTAACGGACATAGAGACTTTTCTTTGTTAACGATCATGTTGTAATCGTGACACCAATGAAACACATTGTTTAAGGCGCTGTTGAGTTTACTTTGGAGTTCGTGGTAGAGCGAGCAGTCATCTGAGAATATTCTCATTTTGAGTCCACATTGGTTAGCTATATCATTAAGAAAGAGCAAAAATAAAAGTGCTGTCAGCACGGATGCCTGAGGAACACCTGATAGTACGGGAATAATATCGGAGGTGTGTCTATCAAGTTGGACAAATTGGTAGCGATCCATCCAAATATTTCGCGATCCATTTCTTGACAGGTCCATTGCAAATAAATATTCAAGTTTGTAGATCAATTACCAGTGTGATACACCGTCTAACGCTCTGGAAAGGTCAAGGAAAATTATGTCAAGCTGAGACTGATTGTTGATACCCTGCGAAATAGCATGTACAAATTCTACAAGCTGCGTTACTGTGGATAATCCGCTTCTAAAGTCGTGCTGGCAAGGATGGAAGGATGTATTAGTTCATTATCCTCAACGTATTGAATTAGAATGTATGCTCAAGAATTTTGCCGCATGTGCATGTTAGAGAGATAGGCCGGCAGTTGTTCGGGGATTTTTCATCCCCTGATTTGTGTACGGGAATTTCTTGGGAATTTTCCAATCAGAGGTAATTTGACATTTATCGATCGATTTCTGGTATATTAGAGAAATATATTTACAAGGCTCAGTGTAACGCTTCAAAAAATCATTAGCAATGTCATCAGGACCTCTGTCTTTCTTTCCGGCAAACTTTAGAAGCATAGATAGCACTGCCGCCTCAGAAATTAAGTCACGTTACGCGATTTTAGTCACGTGAGTGCTGTGTGATTTTAGTCACGTCAACAGATGTTACGTGATTGTTGTCACGTGACTGTTATTACGTGATGCTTCGCACTAGTGGTGCCAAGCCTGAAGGGAGTGCGGAGCTCGACGGCCCTATTTGTTTGTGTTTATTTTCTATTTGTTCCTTCTCTCTTTCTGTTTCTTTCATCTCCGTCTTTATTCTACGTCTCTTTGTCGCTGTATATTTCTCTTTTTTTTCTTTCTCCTTCTTGCCCTTCTATCTTTCTCTCTCTCTCTATTTATCGATTCATTTGTCTTTCTATCTGCTTCTCTCTCTTTATATCTATTTCAATCTTACTTTCTCTTTTTTCTCTTTATTTCTCTCTATGCTATACTTCTTTACTCTCTCCCCTCCTCCTTTCTCTCCTCATCACCCTCCCTTGTATCCTCCTCACACACACTTCCCTTTCCCGCGAACTTGCCATACTATATTGTTATGGAAAAAGACACCCAACTCAGAGGGATACGTATCCCTGTATTGTTTTCAGCTTAGGCGAGCAGCACAACCGACGCGAAAGCACGCGCCAGTCTGCCTGTTTCGTCCTTCTCTTCGTCTCCTTGGCCGCGATGCCGCTGGTACGTAGCATTACCCCCGGCGGCCGAAGCACCGTCCCGGAGCTTTAAAGGTCGTTTTCGGAAGCGGTGTTGTAGGGCTTGAGCCGTGAAACGTGAACAATATCACTGGGCCGAACAGATGGCGATGGACAGGTGGGGCCAATCTCATAGGTAACAGGTGTTACTTGACGCAGTACACGGTAAGGTCCCGTGTAACGAGACAAAAGTTTTTCGGATAGGCCCACCCGACGATGAGGGGACCAGAGTAGCACAATGGCACCGGGAACGAAATGTGCGTCTCGATGAGAAGCATCGTACCGGCGTCGTTATGTGGTTTGCGACGCCGTCAGCCGAGCGCGGGCGACCTGTCGGGCTTCGTCGGCTCTCGCGATTGCGTCTCGGGCATACTCGCTGGTGGACGAGGTGGAGGTAGGAATGATTGTGTCCAGCGGTAAAGACGGCTCTCTTCCGTACAGGAGATAAAAAGGGGAAAAGCCTGCCGTGTCGTGACGCGGTGAATTGTACGCAAAAGTTGCGTAGGGTAGGGCAACATCCCAGTCTCGGTGGTCCGGCGACACATACATAGCCAGCATGTCCGTAAGCGTGCGATTAAAGCGTTCCGCTAGCCCATTGGATTGAGGGTGGTATGCAGTGGTCAGTTTGTGCTGCGTAGAACAGGAACGTAAGATGTCGGCGATAACTTGAGACAGGAATTGACGGCCACGGTCTGTGATCAGTTGTCTTGGGGCACCGTGAACCAAGATAACGTCCCGTAGCAGAAAGTCGGCAACGTCGGTTGCACAACTTCTCGGTAGAGCTCGCGTGATCGCATAGCGTGTAGCGTAATCTGTAGCCACTGTGATCCATTTGTTTCCTATGGTTGAGACGGGAAAAGGTCCAAGAAGGTATAATCCAACGCGGTAAAAGGGTTCCGTGGGTATGTCCAGTGGTTGAAGATGGCCAGCGGGTAGCAGCGACGGTGTTTTGCGGCGTTGACATAACTCGCACGTGGCGACATAGCGGCGTACTGAGCGAGCAAGGCCTGGCCAAAAGAAACGCCTGCGTACGCGCTCGTATGTGCGAGAGATGCCGAGGTGTCCAGCTGTCGGCGCATCGTGAAGTTCAGCGAGGGCACTGCGTTGTAAATGCTTAGGCACGACAATTTGAAGGTCAGGTCCGTCAGGTCGGAAATTTCGATGGTAGAGGACGCCCTCTTGAAGCACAAAGTGGCGAACAGAGGCGTCGTTTGGGGAAGATTCCGTGCGGGTGATGAGGTCAAGGAGCACGGGATCCCGTTTCTGTTCTTTCCCAATGTTAACCAAGTTGGACACTGAGGATATGGAGCAGATCGTGTTGGCGTCAGTGTCATCGGGATCATCGATAGGGTACCGGGATAGGCAGTCGGCATCCTGGTGCATGCGGCCAGATTTGTACATGACTGAGTAGGAGAACCCTTGGAGGCGCAAAGTCCAGCGACCAAGCCGCCCTGAAGGGTCTTTAAGAGAGTTCAGCCAGCAGAGCGCGTGGTGGTCGGTAACGACCGAAAACAGGGCGCCCGTATAGGTATGGCCTGAACTTGGCGACCGCCCAAACGAGAGCCAAACACTCACGCTCTGTGATTGAATAATTGCGTTCGGGGGCGGATAAGAGGCGGCTGGCGTATGCAATAACGCAGTCGTGGCCACGTTGGCGTTGAGCAAGCACGGCGCCGATGCCATGACCACTTGCATCCGTGCGGATCTCAGTAGGGGCAGCAGGGTCAAAGTGGGCCAAAATTGGAGGAGTAGTGAGGAGCGCGATGAGATTGGAGAACGCAGAAGCCTCTTCTGAGCCCCATGTAAACGGGACGTCTTGCTTGAGGAGCTGCGTAAGAGGTCTCGCTATATCCGCAAAATTTTTCACGAAGCGTCGCAAATACGAACATAGTCCGAGAAAGCTGCGGACATCCTTCACAGATCGTGGAACGGGAAAGTTCTTGACTGCGCTGATTTTCGCCGGGTCTGGCTGTACTCCGTTAGCGTCCACTAAATGGCCAAGTACTGTAATTTGGTCGCGGCCAAAATGACATTTTGATGAGTTTAGCTGCAGGCCAGCACGACGGAAGATGGCTAAGACGGCTGAGAGACGTTCTATATGAGTTTCAAATGTTGGGGAAAAAACAACGACATCGTCCAAGTAGCACAAACAGGTGGACCATTTTAATCCTCGGAGCAAAGAGTCCATCATTCGTTCAAAGGTGGCTGGGGCGTTACAAAGGCCAAAGGGCATGACCTTGAATTGATATAGGCCATCGGGGGTGATAAATGCCGTCTTTTCACGATCCATATCGTCCACCTCATTCTGCCAGTACCCGGAACGGAGGTCGATGGAAGAAAAATAGCGGGCACCATAGAGGCAGTCAAGGGCATTATCTATACGTGGCAGAGGGTAGACGTCTTTTTTTGTAATTCTGTTTAGGTGGCGATAATCGACACAGAAACGCCATGTGCCGTCCTTTTTGCGCACTAGCACGACAGGGGATGCCCAAGGACTGCAGGACGGCTCAATGATGTTCTTGGCGAGCATTTTGTCGACTTCAGCTTGGATAATTTGACGCTCAGTCGCCGACACGCGATATGGGCGCCTATGAATAGGAGGCTGGTCAGCTGTGTTGATGCGGTGGGTTACACCAGTAGCTTTTCCCAATGGACGGCCGCTGAGATCGAAAACGTCGACGTAGGACAGTAGAAGCTGGTGGAGCTCGTCAGTCTGCTGCGGCGTTAAGGTGCAAGCAATCATCGACCGTATGGCGCTGTCGGGACAAGGATTAGATTGTTGCTGGGCATGGGGAACGGATGAAGCGGTCACCGTGAGAGCAGCCACCGCGCTGTCTTCTAAGGTCGAAAGTAATGCCAAAGAGATGCCTTGCGGGAGCACTTGCGGTGTCAAACTAAAATTGACAACGGGAAGGCACGTGGAGTTCCCTGTGACAGAAAGAACCGTGTGTGGTAGCGTAATACCACGACTTATCAGGACATCGGTGATAGGGGTCAGTACATAGTCGCCGTCGGGAACTGGTGGTGTTGCGACAAATTCGACACAGGTCAGTGTTTGGGGTGAGAGGCGAGCGTATCCGGCAGTGCAGAGGCGACTCGGCCGGGGCACAGGAGGGTCGATCATGGGCAAGTGGAGACGGAGCGTACTGGCCGAGCAGTCAATGAGGGCAGAATGCGCAGACAAGAAGTCGTGGCCTAGGATGACATCATGGGGACATTGTTCAAGGACGGCGAAGAGGACAACTGTGTGGCGATCAGCAATGCTTACGTGAGCGGAGCACATTCCGACGACAGATGCTGTTCCGCCGTCGGCAACACGGACAAATGGATGCGTCGCAGGTGTGAGAACTTTGTTGAGCTTGCGTCTAAAATCAGTTCATAGCGGAAACTTGAGCGCCAGTGTCGACTAGAGCTGTCACAGGCACTCCGTCGACTTGTACGTCAATAAGGTTCCGTTTCGTCGGTATGGTCAATAGAGGATTTTCGCTTGGTGCGATTGATGCAGCGCCACCTCCAGGGGCTGCAGCATTTAGTTTTCCGTCGGCGAACGTCGTGGGGGAGCGGGGAAAGGTGGTCGTCGGGGCTGAGGCGAACGGGACTGGCGACGGTGGGGTGAGGGAGAGCGGGAGTAGTGGGGATCGTGAGGGGCAAAGTTGTCCTGATACATGTCTATGCTATGCTCTGCTAGCGTGCCCGGAAGGCCGAGTGGTTATGACGTCAGCCTTCGGATCGTGGGACGCGGGTTTGAACGCCGCCAGCTGATCAGAATATTTTTCGCCATTGATTTTTTCTTTCTTTATATCTTTCTTTCTGTCTCTCTCTTTCTTTCTCTCTTTCGTTTTTTTCTCTCTCTCTCTCTGCACTCGTTCTCTCCTCTCACCCATCAGGGTTATTACAGGCCACGCCGGAGAATTCGGCGCACGCGTTGTGGGAGCGAAGCACAACTTGAAAAGGACGAAGCGAGCACATAGCGGTTCATGATGATGACAATTATTGTTCGTACTACTCCGAGCAACGTAAAGCTTAAAGAGTTCTGCTCTTAAGAAGCACAGCGGCGTGAGCATTGTGCAACCTGTGACCTTGTATACGGTGCAAGTGGGCGAATGACACCTGATCGTGTGAGCTGTAATGCCGAGAGCCCACTGCTAGGATCGAGCATCGTAAGCGAAACAGGAGAAGTTTCATACGCTCAAACATTTTGACACCGTAAGCATATAGAACACTAAACTATATCTAACACGCCCTGATTTCGTCTTGCGAGGCACAAATATTTCGTCCGCAGTCACAAGCAGGAACACTGCACAGGTGTCACTGACCTGCAAGGCGTTCATCGTGTACAGTGGTTCCGTTGTGTCATGTTGCCCGAGTATGATTTCGCTGAGCACTTCAACTCCTTCATCTGCTTCATCCACATTTGCCTAAGAAGGCTGGAAGGCGAAAACCATATACCCCTTCTCAGGCGATTGTATTGCATCCTCCCCCCCCCCCCCGAAATCCTTTTACATCCAACGAGGTTCTATACTGCTTCCCTGATGGGAGGAACTGGACGCTTTCTGCACCTCACGAGGTTGTGCAGTGCCTCCGGGATCGGCCTATCTTTGACTAAGCGACGATATCATCATGTGATGCCGGCAGCAATTTTGGCGATATCTGACGTCATTACGACGTCATAGGGTGACATCAACACATAGTGACGATATTTCGCATCCCACGTGTTGATGCCGACGGTAACTTTTCGAGTTTGATGAGGTATCCAAGATTTTCCCCTGAATAAACCGGAACGAAACTCACGGAGACCGAAAGTACTGGAACTGTAAAGTCCACAGAGAGACCTTGTCGGAGCTTCGGATGTGGAATAATGCGATGGAGGTTTTGAAACCGCAATTTTAAGAACGATTGTCTTACCGCTCCTAATTCTTTTTACACACCGACCTTATCGAGTGGGGAAAGGTAACGTGACAAATGCAAAATAAGATTTATTCCGAACAAGCAGCTACTCGGACACAAAATAGGTGCCGCATAGCTGTATGGACTCAGTTCTCTGGTTGCGAAGTTTAACCCATTTAACGACTCATGTGTGTTTGAGGGGCTAATCTGAAAGGGAGTTGTACTTTACCTCCCGCCGTACGCTTTGCGCATCCAGGCACGCAGCAAAATCAGTTGCATTTCATTTTTTTTCTTTTAGGAGCTGGCTCGCCAGGTTCTTAAGCTGAGTTCCAGAGGTGACCGCTACAGGCGCAGCACTCGCGAAAGATATGTCTTCCTCTTCTTCTTCGAGCGCCTTGATGATGATATTAACGCAGGCAAACCCCACATATAGCGTAGCCAACTGTAGCATGCGGCGCTCGCTCCAATTCGGCAGTTTTATTCTTCCTTTCTTCCTCTTTTTTTTGTTAGGGCCGAAGCTCCTTAAAGCGCCACCCGTTCGTCCCTCGTAGTCGTAGTGCGTAACGAGTCGTAACGCTAGTACCAGATCTTGACCTCCAAGGTGGTGCCGGTGAGAGATTTTTCCTGTGCGTTGTTGAACAATAAAAAATTCGCAGCGTGCGCGTTAACTAAAAGCCGAATTCTTCTGTCTCTCATTCCCCATTAGCAGCCATTGGCATGTTCCAGCAGGAAACGTTAGTAGAAGTAGAAGTGTAACCCTATTGCAAAAACCCAGCGCCACTGGGTACCAGCGTCCAGTGCCATGCCTGATTATGGGACCAGCGTCGCGCTGGATACTGGGCCGCTGGAGCCGCGTTTTACTGGGAGGCGCTGGGTACTCAAGCTCAAAATGGCTCTACAGCGTTAAAACAGCGGTGCCTACGTTCCCTACATAAATATATTACTAAAAAAGTCATATAGAAAGCATTAGTGCAATAAAAAAATAAGAAAAAAAGCTGTACGAAAAAAAAAAACTCCACCACGAGGATTCGAACTCGCCACCTCTAAATCTCCAAGCGAGTACTCTACCACTGCGCCACGCTGAAACACGTCAACACCGCTGTAAAAGAGCTAGTCAATACAGTAGGAAAGCGTTTCGTTTCATGTTTCGGTGTCGTGCATTAAAGGAAGACGCGATCTTCTTTTCAGATCACGCTTGCTTCTTTATTTGACACAAACAGGGTTGGCCGGCAACGAATGAAATGCCCAAAATGGGAAGAGCACTAGGTACCTTTAAGAATTCCGGTTTTAACTCCGAAATTATCAAATGGATCGAGGAGCCGGGTACACTTTGACTGCTGTTACTGCCGATTTTTAACAGCCGTTTCTCGCCCTTGCTAATGATGAACATGTACAGAAGCTTCATGATGACTCGTTCGATAAACACGCGCCTACATGAATTCATACTGAGCAGTTTTCTCGCGCTAGCGACGATATTACTGCGGGGCGGGCGTGTCTGTATTCTGACTTGCACTTCTAGCGATACCTACAACTATAAAACCGCTCAGCAAAAACAAATACATTTAGTTGAAAAAAGATGCCGGTGTATTAGTCACTAACGCGTACCAGTTGACAGGTATGTGTTCTGACGTATGAGTCAGAGAAGTACCGGCGAGTGCGGCCGGCTGCTTTCGGTGAGCCTACGTTCGTTGCTGAAAGCGCGTCGCATCGATGGTCATCGCTCCTTGTGCGAACACCGTACACAAGAAAAAATGGTTAATTTAGATTAACGAATGTCCAGACTATACTTTACAGTAAATCTTACACGTTCGAATTGCGTGTACTTAAACCAAGAAGCGCCGGTGGCATGCAGACGGACTCGGCCGGTACGCTAGGCCTAACGCTCGCCGGGAGCCGCACTGGGTAGGACCGATCTCGGCGCAGATGAGTTGCGATGGTTGAAGTTTCTGCATTTTAGCCTCGAAACCTTTGTAACTGATACCTAACGTATAGCTGAAGTAAGTGGAAGTGCAAGAATTGCGCGAGATGCGTTTCTGGTGTGGCGATATCGAACGACGGCTGTTTTTCTGGCCTCCGTTGGGAGGGGTCGCGAAGCCAGAGCTCATTTACTTTTTGCCAACCGCACGGCGATGTAACGATTTGCTCTGTATGTTCAGACCAACGCCTTCAGACTTAGAAACATTACAATATGAAGTCATAACCGCAACACATCACGGATGAAAAACTGATATATGATCGGCATGCACCAATTGTGCTCCACAAAAATTGACGACGTTATTGGCACTGCATGAATAAAAGAAACCGTGGTAGAAAGAAAAATGATCAGTGTTGGCTGCTTTGGGTTATTAACATATTTTTCTTCACATTCGACAGGGAAACAATAAAAGTGACCGTGATTTCACATATATATGTATATCATATCACGTATATCATGAAAATAGTGCGCATCTCCTCGTCTTTCTCTGCCAAGCTAGAATTTGTGACCCATGTTTGAGACCCGTTAGGATAGCATCTATGAGTACCATCGAATCAGACATTCGATATTCAACGATACCAAAGCATTCTGCCGCGCACGATACTGAAAGCAGCGCGCGGCACTGGCAGAACAGTGCAGGCTCCAGTATGTGCCAGCGCACGCCAGTGAGAATTCCAGCGTCTCCAGCGCTTCCCAGTGAGCGCCAGCGTCACAGCGGCAAAGCCAGTGGCTCTACCAGTGCGACCCAGCTTTTTCCCAGTGCTTTCACCGGAGTCCCAGTGAATTCGAGCGTATACCAGTGATCCCAGTGCGGTCCAGCGCCAGAAAACGTACTGGTATCACGCTGGGGGTACTGGAACGGCGCTGGTTTTTGCAATAGGGAAGTGTTAGCTAAAAGCCGACTTCTTCTGTCTCTCATTCCCATTAGCAGCCATTGTTTACCTCCAAGGTAGTGCCTGGTGAGATTTCTCCTGTGCGTGATTAAACAATAAAAATTTTGTTCAAAACGCCGTTGATTGATGAAATAAACCAACGAACGACGCCAGATGTTTTCTAAAAGCAAAACGAAAGAACGCCAGGTGTTTCTAAAGCAAAACGAAAAGACGCCAGCTGCTTAACGAAAGACGCCAGATGTTTTCTAAAGCAATGGTTTTATAAACAATGAAAATTCACAGCGTACATGTAAAATTAAAGTGAGCTGCAAGTCGTCATAACTCATCGAACCTTTAGTATAAACGCGCCCGATCTCACGTCGGTGATGATGTACTGGGCAAAATTCACGGAAGATTCACGGTTTTACCGATGAACCTCCGCAGCTTCGCCCACTCATCATTCACTCCGTGGATATGCTGTGATTTTTTTGTTCTCTTTGTCTTTGTGTGCCTTTTTTGTCTCTGTGTATTTCTATTTTTTTCTCGTTCCCTCCATTTCATTCTCTTTCTAGGTCTTTCTATCTTCTTCCTCGTTGCCTTTCTTTCTCACTCTCTATGTACTTCTCGCATCCTCCTCCTTTCTACCTCTTTCTCTCGCGCTCTATTTCTTACTCACTCTTCTTTTCATTTTCTCTCTTCCTGTCCTTCATTCTCTTTCTGCCTTTCGTTCTCTATTTCGTTAAATACGTCATCGACAGTTTTAACGTCACAGAAGGACGCTGTGTAAGCACAACTGCGCTTCGTGCGAGCCTCAGGCCTTTTTGGACGACTGTATCGAGCGTTTTTTGTGTCTTTTTCGTCTGTGCGAGTGCAGTTTTTTTTTTCATTTTTAACACCAAAGTATTCCATGGCGGTGTCCACCAAGACTTCACTGATGATGTTTCCGTGAAAGAAATGACGTTGGTAAAATTCACACGAACAGAAGACAAACAAAAATTATGAGAAAAACTTGCGCTGGCTAGGATGACCTGGGAGTCGAACCCACGACACCTAGGTCGGTGGCGATAGGTCCCTGGCACTCTACCCACTTCGCTACCCACACACATAGACGGGGCTGTACATACGCGCCTTACATACATTACTCATTGTCCCTTTCATAGTGACCTTGGTTGTCGGGGAGCGGTGTCGCCGTCTGTGATCGGTACAGTGAAGTGCTGCAATAAGACACTTACAAGGCCGACAGCTTCGGCAGTTTAAGCTTTCGGTGCGGCGGGAGACGCGCCTGTGGAAAGCGGGACGCCTTGCCACGTTCACGGCTCAAGCTACGAACTCTGCCCTTCGCGTTCGTGAAGCACTGTGTGGTCTACGCATGAGCACATGCGTAGGTTACACTTTTACGGCAGTGCGTACACATTGGCGTTCCTCTCCTATATCTAATGAGGACGCTTTTAATTAGTGCACAATAGGTGCCAGTGTTCATTACGTTCCTGTTGATGCCATCTTTGCGCGGTATTTGCCATAGGATGTGCCCAGGTGTATGTTAGCTACTTCAGCTACCACAAAGGTTAAATCACGATCATGGATGTTGGTCGTCGGGATGGAGATCCGCCATTAGGCGTCAACGTGGGCGCATCGAGGTCAAACGGGCTTAAGCTGCCAAACGCCAATAGACATTGCGAAAGCTCTCGTATATCAATGTACAATTATCAATCAAATATACCCTTGTGATGACTTGGTTTACATTCGTGCTATACCGATTCCTATAACGAAGAGATCAACCATATTCTTTTTTACTTTCCGTTGAACCTGTGCAAGCCACAGCCTGACGCTAATATCGAGTCGGCTCACGAGACAAAGCAATGAGACAAATCTCATTGGTTTGTCTTGTTGCAAAAAGCAGCCCCGACGTTTCAATAATCACAAAAGAGCCTCCAGCGACCACCACTCGGAGGAGCCAGGATACGCGAATGCTACGAATGGAGTGCTACATGAAGGGTATTCTTCATTTAAAAATAAAAGGTGAATTACTTTCTGTGTTGAGTACTCTCTTTAACGATCGGTGTATCGAACGATCAAAGCGTGGTAGCGCCACTTGGAGCCACGCATGTGTAAACGTTATGCTTAATCCTGATACACTTCTACCTCCCTTGCTTCTCAAACCAATGAAGCAGCTTTGCGCTAACTACACCGTTGGTATTTGTCTAGAAGTTGATCCCGATGATGTATGAAAAATCTCTCCCTTAAAACATCGCCTCTTTTAGCAAAGTGGCTTACTAGGTTCCCTAAAAAAACGCCAGGCCTGCGCTAAAACCGCAGCACAGTCACAGCGAAAGCTGGAAGAGCGGCGTTTCTAGAGCGTGTTGTAAGCTCTCCTTGGGGCTACAATACAACTACACTAGAAAGGTACCCACTACGCCATAATTCACAATTTTTGTGAAGTTGGGAAGCACCTACTAAGCCATTATTCGTCATTCTGCGGAGAAGCGAGGCACCAGCTACACGTCTGTAAGGCATTATGTTTTACTTTGTTGACGCGACGAATGATGACGGTGAAGAATTATGGCTCAGCACTTTGTAATGGGTTGGAAGCTTTAAACGGCCCACCAGTTATGTAATTTGCACTGGGTGACGCCCGGTCGATATTTCCCTCTCCCGCCATGCTGTATAACATACGTTGACGTGGGAGAGAGACGGGGGGGTGGCGAAGAACTTTACTGAGACCCAGAGGAAATGAATCATGCGCTTATGGGCTTCCTTGGCAACCAATACAAGTGCACCTGCGAGGAACCCACTACGCTGTAAATGATTGTAATTTTTGAGAAGTGGGGCAGTAGGCACTGTGACATTTTTCTTCATTCTACGGAGACCCGTGGCACATGCTAAACGCGTGTAAGGCATTATGCGCACTTTGTTGATGCTGTGCCTGATGACGATGAAGAATTATGGCAGGGCCCTTTGTAATGGGTTGGAAGCATTCAACAACCTACTCGTTGCGCAATTAGCATTGTGTGACGCCTGGTTACAGAATTGGCGTTGTGCGATGCTTGGTGCTTATTTTACTCTTCTACCACGCTATATTGTATATGCTAATGTGGTTCCTTCCCGACAAGAAGCCTGTATAGGACCTTTTTGCAAAGCAGTTTCAAGCCCCGGCATGGCTCAGGGGTTGAATACTGGGCTCCCACGCAGAGGGCCCAGGTTCGAACCTCGTTCCATCCTGGGATTTTTTCTTATTTCGTTTTTTTTTCTTATTTCGAGCGATACTGGTTACGGACACCGGCGGCGGCGGCGGCGGCGGACAACTACGGCGCCAAAAACGGCCGGTGAAATGATCTCATAACAGCTTTCGCTGTAAAAAGAAATTTCTACGTTTCTTTTTTTCGGACAGAGGAACAGATAACAGCCAGAGTACCAAGTGTGAGAATCTCCGCAACTGGTCGCTATTCAAATATATCCAGAAGCGAGAACATATAAAGTACCGAAATCCGTCGCTGCCCTACTTAACTATAATGTTCATACATTTAAAGAAAGCTTATTAACCCGTAGGCGCACATACCCACTATGGCACACAGACCAACAAAAGACTAATACAACTACAGCGTGTCGCTCATGCAATGGAGCAGTCTCGACACATAAGAAAGCATTAGGAACGCCACAACTTGACGCTATGCGTGGTTAAGACAGTACATGATAATTATCTAAGAAGCAGAATTCCGTCACGACTTTTCCTGGAGGTGGGAAATTCAATTGCTTCTCCTGCGTAAATTCAAGAGCAAAAGAGAGATCAAGAGGAAGGTCGGGAGGTTAAAGGGATGTTAGATTTCGATATTGCTGCCCTGAAGTAAGGTGGCGAAGTAGGGGTCGAAAACAGGGTGTACAGAGAGAGAAAGAAGCCGCAAGAACACAGAAAGAAAGGACCAGCACACACGGCAAGGTTGCTCTGATTACAGTCAGTGAGCAACACCGGTCCATCGGAAAAAGCGCAGTGGCACTTATAGTGCTTTCTTCTGCAACTTTGTGTCATGTCGGTGGCGTAGAAATCTCTCTTCCGACAGAGCTCGGCCGTCTAACTTCTCGTGACGCTTTGCAAAGGGGTAGTGACCGTGCACTGTATGTGGGCAGTCGCAAGAAATATGTGCAATCGTTTTTAATTGCCTAAATGGCCACGCGCTGCGGTGTCGGACATCCCAATGCGGAATGCAGAGGCGTTGGTAGGCGCGATTCCCAACCATAGCCTACACAGAAGGGTAGCGTCTATCGGTGAAGCATCGATAGGACATGTATTCTTAAGGTTGGGTCAAATGACTGTAATCAGGCATTCTTCAAATGCGGCCGCAGTACAGTGCACAGAGACTATTCCTTGCAGGCATTTTACAAGTGGAACGACCGACCTACCTGTGGACGAAATAGTTCTATAAGCCATCAATAGTACTTATGTCGCAGAAGAAGGTCATGCAAGCAATACTGCTCTTATTGAGATTCGCAGGCCTTTCTGAATGACTGTATTTTAAACACCCTTCCTCTGTGTGCTTGTTGCAGCGGAGCTGTCAATGAGACACCTGCGCGGTCCGTCCAAGTCCGCCCACGGACAGAAAAACCACATGATCTCTTTCGAGTGACCGATGACATCAAATAATGAACGCAGCATGACGCATGAAGTCACATATCATGAGAATTTGTTAGTCCTGATCACGTCGTCATGACGTTACTACATGACGTCCCATGATGACATCAGCAATGGACATCGCCGATGGGTCAAAGGTGGGCCGATCCCGGAGGCTGTGTAGAAAACAAGGAGAGCGGTATGCATTTCGTACGGGTTTCATCACCTGTGTCGAGTCTAGGCGTGACGTCGGCATGGTAGTGCGGGGCAATTATAGGTCAAAACCTCATTAGAGAGTTTGAGTGCCCTGGCCATTGGCTCCCTCCGTTCTTGCGTCGAATTCTGCACTTCGCCTCATTTTTTCTGCTCCACTGCCACTAGCAAAAAAGTACAAAAGAACGCAAGGTTTTGCGTACGCAAGCACCGCCGGGCCCCTCCACTTAATCTCTCTATGTGAGAATGACTCAGGATAAAGCGCTTTTGAATAACGCCGACGAAAGCAGGGACGGGAGTGCGCCCGTCACCTCAGCTGTTCATCCACCTTCACTGAGTAAAATCGCTCAATTGTTTTTTTTTTCAGCTGTGCGTGTGTGGTTCTTCTCGTCTCTATCTCCTTCTCTCTTTGTTTCTCTCAATCCCTGCACCTTATTTCCAACCCCAATTTCCCCACAGCATGGCAAGACAGAAAACAGGATGCAATATCTGTTTGACCTGTTAATCTCGGGCCTTTCTCTCTCTATTCGTGTTTTGTGCGTGCGTACGTGTGCGCTTCATCGCCGAGACACAACGCATATCCCAAAACCATCTTGGAAGCTATAGAAATGCTCTTGGCATTTGAAGATGTTCGCGCATTGCAGTTATCATTACCCCACAATTCCTGATACACGACGTTGACAAGCTGTTGGCTCGAACCACGATGTAACCTCCAAGCGCACACTCCTTATTTACATATTAATTTGCTTATTTATATATGTTTTATAAATTGCCCCAACGCACTGCCTAGGGGAAGAACTTACAAAGGGGGAAGACGCGAAGAAGCATTGCATGTTGAACACATGAGCTTGCAGCGTAATTGTTGCAAGCTCAACGTTTACTGGACATCCAATTTAAAGCTCGAAAGTGCCAAAAGCAAATTAGTGAGAACATAATTAGCGAATAATAGAGGGCCGGCCGCTGCAACACTTCGCCAAGTAATCATCAGATGACCACGATCAAGGAGCCTTATTAATCAAACATCTTTTTCCGGAAAAGCGTTTCGAATTCGTCAAGTACAGGCGGAGTTACAGGGACTTGCTTCATGTCCCCAGCACTTTCGTCTTGCGTCCAGACGAGCGTGCTGGAAGCTACAGTGGAATGGATGACGAGCTAACAGGAAGCTACGTCAGCGTGCATCATGACATTGAGTATTTCAGAAAAGCGTAGTTGGCTCACATGTTCACGGAAGCCTATACCACAGATCGGCAGCCAATTCTGACAACAGTTCAAACTATATTTAGGAAATCGATGACCATACTCGAACCGTTCGTGAAATAGTGAAAGGTATCATTTGGTTCGTCCTTATCAGATATTGGACAGTAATCGCCCACAAAAGCTTCCGAGTCATTGTACTCGCCGCAATCTCACGCATGTGCGTGTAAACGTCCGGAAGTGCAGCCCGGACATGGAGTATGCCATGTCCGGGCGACGCATGCCAGATAGACGGAAACGTGATGCTGTTATAGACTGCCAGTATGCAAAGGTGTGGATAACTAATGCAGCCATTGTGCGAGGAGACCGAACAAGTAACTTGCGAGCAGACGAACACATCCACCTGTCGCAAAAACCACGACATAATGAAAGCAACCCTAGTTGTGTTCCTGTGGGAGCTTTTACAGGAACTCCAAAGCCAGCGCCCTCCAATAAGGCTAGGGTCGTGATTAGTGCAGTTAGGTGTTTTAACGTTATAGCGTTAGAGCGCACGCTCCAAGAAGACCGCTTTGTGCCAAATTATAAAGAAATCACGCCTTTCAAACTCATTATTTCAGGAAAAATGTCCTTAAGTCAAGTTTAATGCAAACACAGTTAACTTAATTCGGATTGATGACATCATTGTACCCTATTGGTACCTGCCAAGGAATCGAAATTTCTACTTTAGACCGAGAACTTCGTAAAAGTGGCTATAGTTAAATCGAGTTTGAATTCTATGTTAAATAAATGTTTCGGGCTTTGTTCAATACGACGCATTTCATTCATTCATTCATTCATTCATTCATTCATTCATTCATTCATTATTAATACTGTTAGCCCTGAAGAGGGCCGTTACAAGGTGGAAGGTACACATAGTTTACAGGCAAAATTTGCTACAAAATTCTAGTGATATTTTGCAGGGTATCCAAAAATATCCAAAAAGAAATGACACGCGCATAATATAGAGTACGAAGAGAAGGGTAAAATGCATCGTGTTCAAAAGCAAAGGACAAGCGT
This sequence comes from Rhipicephalus sanguineus, assembly GCF_013339695.2. Lineage (NCBI taxonomy): Eukaryota > Metazoa > Arthropoda > Arachnida > Ixodida > Ixodidae > Rhipicephalus > Rhipicephalus sanguineus. The sequence continues at coordinate 138,894,234 of NC_051185.1, forward strand.
AGGCAGCATCGCGAGACTGTTCAAAGCATATACGCAGAACAAAAGTTACTTGTAGACACAATGTTATACACTGAAAAACGTTTTGACCGTTTGACAGGTTATCGATGAACATCTGATAGTGGAATCGGGTAACATATTCCATTCATCGATAACACGGGGGAAGTAACTGAACCTAAAGCAGTCATTACGAGAGGCAAGGGGCACGATGTACATACTATGGCGATGCCTCGAATGTTCCTGCGTGCTAACCTGAAAGAAAGCGGTATGGGTAAGTTTAAACTGATGATGAATTAACTGGAAAATAAATTTTAGTCTCTCAATCTTCGTCCTAATTTCCAAAGTTTCATTACGAAACAAATGAATTTTGACCGTATCTATCTATCTATCTATCTATCTATCTATCTATCTATCTATCTATCTATCTATCTATCTATCTATCTATCTATCTATCTATCTATCTATCTATCTATCTATCTATCTATCTATCTATCTATCTATCTTTGTGCTCACGTTTTGCAGCTCTCATCATTTCGTTGACTCTGTTATTCCAAAGCAAAGTATCACATTGCATGAGTACACTACGAACATGAATGATAGCTCATGGCATGCATGGCATATGTACTACGTAGTCACATGCATGATAAGTCACTGGCTTGATGTCATAGTGGTAGTTTAATTGCTTTGCTAGAAACCACCCCAATGAATCCAGCTGAAGCCTCGTGTTCTTTCCTGATATCTGCGAAGTCTCCATGGGATGAGTAGAAGTATCTTGGCACACAAGAGATCAAACGTTTACAGTACTACATCCGGTACTATGCGAGGGCATGCAACTCTCCTTACACTGGCAGTGCTCGGCATCTAAGCCTGCGTTTAAAAAAAAGCGCGCATGATTTACAGTACTATACAATCTATATCAGACAGCTGCTGGGAGTTGACCTTAATTATAGGCCCATAGAAGGTACGCTCATGAACCGCCATCATTCAGCACCGCAAATGAAGCCACTCAGTCTAAAACGCTATACTTCATCCTTATCCTGTTTTACCGCCACAGTTTCTCAACTCAATCATGCGGCTTCCCGCTAGACTACGCCGTTGATATTTGTCTAAAACGCAATGCCTATGATGAATGAATAAGCTTTCTGGCAAATTACTGCATCTTTTAGCAAAGTGTCTGACCAGGTTCCCGAGAAAGCAAACCTTTCTTCTTTTTTTCTTGCACCGATCTAGGGATTACAGCAAGAGGCGCACCTCACTCGCGTTTAGAATAACCATGTCCGCTGTAGGTGGTGAATTAAATATATCTAATAACAGTTCGCGACACGTGCAGGAGTGCAGACGTAAGCGCGCCGCTACCCTACTTATTAAAATGTCAATATATTGAAATGATTCATATTAACACATAGGCATGAACACAAATATGGAACACACATCAATACAGACGCACGCAACGCCAGGTTGCGAATTCATTAAGCACGCTTGATTTCCTGAAAGAAAAAGCCTACACGGTTCAACTTGTTCCTGGGAATTTCCTAAAAAGGCATACAATATTCACAATTTCTTGTGCATTTTCGTACATCGATATCTTCACAAGACAACCCTTAAAATATTGATTGTAATGATCTCCGCGCAAGTGTTTAAGTTATTGAAAGATGGGATGAGAAGTTGAGGACGAGAAATGTCGCAGTAGGATTAATCCGACAACTATGAAACCATCGACCTTTGTTTTTCCTGTAATATAAGTCCCCGCTGTCGAAATAAATACATAAGCTATTTAATTATTTAATAAAGCGACCGAAGCAATAAAACTGCGCCAGAAATCGACCGCTGTCAATCGTGACAGTCAATGCGAATAGAAAGGTATTAGCTCCACGACACTCCGTCGGCGTTTGGAAAACATGTCTGGCGTCTTGGATACGCTTGCGTGCACTAGGGACATTTTTGAATGCGTTTTATTCAGTATGACGAGGCATGCGCCAGCGGCCTTGTTGTGAGGACATCGGACAGAGGCCAAGAGTCTTGCCTTCGGAACATATGTAACATATTGAGCGGCGTCTTACGCGAAAAAACTGCCGCGGGCAAGCACTTACAAAGGAGGCTCTGGACGGTGCCACAGGAGCAGCGTTGGTTCATCCAGCGGGCACATGGAGTGGCGCGAGCCCTGAACTAAGGGCTCCACCCTCACCCTACGAGGAAGATCTCTCATAATTGTACAAAGAAATGTTTTAAATGCGAAGCATTTCTTAGCGAACTTCTGCGACTTTGAGCGTATCTATCTATCTATCTATCTATCTATCTATCTATCTATCTATCTATCTATCTATCTATCTATCTATCTATCTATCTATCTATCTATCTATCTATCTATCTATCTAGCCGCCTACGACTTTGTGCTCTCCTGCTCGTTTCGCTAATCGAATGTACACCAAAATAGGTATGGCATAACATGACTGTATGACGAACATGAATGACGAGTCATAACATAAAAATCATGACATGCATGTCGTGAACGACATGATATACATGCCACAGTCTTGCTGCTCTAACGGCCGTTTCATTAACTTGATATATACCAAAATTGATACGGCGTGACAAGAGTGGATGACGCACATAACTGACCTGTCCTAACGTGCAACTCATGACACGCATGTCATGTACAGCATGATATACATGCCACGCTCATGGTGCGCTCGCGGCCGTTTCGCTAGCTTGATATATACCAACATTGGTACTGCGCGATGTTACTGTGTAACGAACGTAAATAACACGAGTTAACATGAAAATCATGCCACGCATGTCGTGTACAGCATGACTTACGTGCCACGCTCATGGTGCGCTGGCGGCCGTTTCGCTAGCTTTGCCTACCCCGAAGTTGGTATTGCGCGACGTTACTGTGTAACGAACATAAATAACGTGAGTGGCACGAATTTTCCTCAATGACAGACAAGACGATGTATGCAGCTCTTTGCTGGCTGCTTCGCATTACATCGATTCCCACAATGCGTGGGATCTGGCGGGGTTTTTTTTTTCTCTTTCTCTCGTAGGTGTGCCGGTCACATGCTCATCGGAGCTGGTTATGCCAGCCGTTGGTAGTAATCCAGCAACAGAAAATTGTCGTCCTCATGAACCTGCACTGAAAGAGATATAAAGACAGAAAGAGAGAGAATAAAAGATTGAAATGAATAGCCAATTGATAATCGATCAATAGGTAATAAATTTCTAGAAATTGCTCACAAAAGCCTTGACATGCATACTAAAGCATATTTTAATCAAATTAGTAGTCAATCCATAGGTAATCGATAATCGATCGTTAACCAATACATTTGTGGTAGTTACCATTGCTCAGGTAAGCATAAAAGCACATATTAAAAATAGATAGCTAATCAATACATTTCCAGAATTTTGACTTGACTACAGGAAATTGCTCAAAAACGCGCGAAAAATTACCGCCACCAGCTGGATAACCTTACGATCCACTCCGCACAGCTGCGTAGGCGGAGCTGAAGCTATGACGTCAGCATAGGTATGAAAGAGCGGCGCACTGGCAAGAAAGGGAAAACGCCCATCTGCGCTGTTCCCTCAGCCTTGGCAGCGCTAGTGAAAAGCGCTTCTAAGGTTTTTTTTTATGTACTGTTTTCCCATAATTGATGATGTCTCTATTAATGGCTTCTCAGCGAACAGCCATTTCTGACACGTCCATTTTATCTAGGTTATCGAGGCACCTTTTCATTTCACACTGCCACATTTCATCGTTGCCTGGATGTGAACGGATGACCGTCGTTGCTGCAGGTAGCAACCGAAGTTTAGCGTACTGAACATGTGTATGGCGGTCGAATTCCCAGCATGGAGTAAGGAAACAGGATTGGGCAATGGGCAATGCGAAAGGAATAAGGAAAGAAAGAGAGAGAGAAAGAAAAAAGGAAGAAGGAAAGAAAGAAAGAAAGAAAGAAAGAAAGAAAGAAAGAAAGAGAAGTAGTCCTTGCCCCCATTTTCTCAAAGAGCAAGGACTTCTGAATGTCCTTGCAGCGCAAGCGGAGCTATTAAAGTCGAGCTTGAACTTTCCTTATCATTGTTTGCAGCATTGCGAAGCGCGTACGTGCCGGAGAAATAGGGAAGCTCCTTGCAAAGCATAGCCATGTATAGCATAATAGAGCAAGGGGGTGGAAAAGACAAGTTGGGGTGAGGAGGAGGGAGGGTACGGCATAGTACGGCGGAGGCGAGTGCAAGAGGAAGGGCAAGTAGGAGGTGGGAGTCATGCAGGTGGTCAAGCGGAGAGAAGGGAGAGCTGAGCAGCGGTGCAGGTGGAAGGCCGGAGTCGGGCGTGGGAGAAGCCAGTGTGCCGCTGCAGGCGATTTGACGTTAGTGATGACGTCATAGCTTTGCTTTGCTTGGCACTCCATCGCTGCGCTCCACAGCTCCGCTGTCCCATAGTGTTTAACACGCTTAGTCAGTTAAATCAATGATACTTTTAATATTAATATTATTAGTAATATAATGGTTGTTAGTGATGACGTGAGTGTTTTGTTGCGTCGGTAATTTTTCAGTTTTACGAATGACCTGGCTTTATACAGCCTGGCTGTAAAAAATATAAAGAAACGATTTAAAGTACTTTCTACAATGCTACGGCAGAGGGATAAGCTGTTCCAAGCGGTGACCCTTGAATAAGCACGGTCGACGTGTGTTGCAGGCCACTCGTGCCTGTGCCTTAGCGTAATTTCTAAAAAAACGTGGACGACTGAGAGCGCCCAATGCTCTAACATGGGAGAGCAGTGAACGTTGCGTTGCATGGATCTAGAACAGTAATTAAACTGAGTGGTTTAGAATAATATTGTTACGTGAGTGTTACGTGATAGATGGATAGAAACAGTCAAAGTGCCAAATCTTCGCTACGTGAGTGTTACGTGATAGATGGATAGAAACAGTCAAAGTGCCAAATCTTCGCTAAGAAATGCCTCGCGTTTAAAAAGCTCTACCTTTACGCGTTATGACGCACAAGTGCTAGTATTTTTATTGCATACTTTAACCCAAATGACAAATGAGATATAAATATGGTAGAGCGTACCTACGAGATGTGCTTAGAAACTAACTTCCCCATGCAACGTGCGCTTATACTATTGGCTGCTCAGTGCTGTTTTCCGAGACCCGGCGACGACGCTCATGCTCGTTCTCGTTTATATTTTATTTGAACGCACGATTTTTTAAAGAAAAAAATAGCATATTTATAGAAATAAAATGCCGGCCACCACTGGAAGATGTGTAACCTCTCTATAATTTTCGGGGACTTACGCCACTGGCAACCTCGCTACCGATTGGAGCCACAATGGTAAACCTTTTACTTTATCATCGTCCTCTTCAACCGCTTTAATTTCTCTCTATCCAGCTGTGCGTATTCTTACAGTGCTCAGCACTTACTAAACGATTCTGAGCACTCAGACACTAAGCCTGCGTTTAGTACAATACGTGAATTAATTAAAGTACTCTGTACCCTGCTACGTGAGAGCTGTTTTCAACTGTCTTTAACTAAACGTCTATCCAAGATTTCTGATCGAGGTCCTTGGGACCATCGCACTGCTGATTGGAGCCACAATAGTCAACGTTATATTTTATGTTTATCCTGTTCTACCGTCATAGTTTCTCAAACAGATCAAGCGGCATCCCGCTAACCATGCCGGTGACATTTCTCTAAAACGCGACACCGATGCTGGATGAGGAACCTTTCTGCCAAAACATGGCCTCTTTTAGCAAACTGTCTTTTTAGGTTTCCGTAGCAGTAAATATTTCTTCATTTTTTATGCACAGAACTACGGAATACAGCAAGCGGTACACTTCACTTTCATTGAGAATCATAATGTACGCTGCAGATGGCTAATATTTAGGGGTGTGCGAATATTCGAGTTTCGAATCCGAATCGAAAACTACCTAATCGAATAATTCGATTCGACTTTCGAATGGCTAGTATTCGACCTTTCGAATAATTCGACAGTACGAATATCTAAAACGCGACAAAGGCCAATGGTGCAACTTGGTGAAGGTGGGGTGGCTAAAACTAACGCTAACGTCGTTACAGTAGGCCTTTCGTTAAAACTTTCACGGATTTCCTGGTTCGAAAATGAGCGCATGTTTACTTTAGAGGAGGTTATGTTATTTCAGCACGTAAAAAAAAGAAAGACAAGAAAAGTGGCAAGCCCTTCTCAACTTCGCTTCCGGACTTCTTGCATAGTTCGGTCGCATATGCCGCAAGGGCCGTAAAACATCCAGACTTTGGCCGGCGAAACCCTTGGTGATTGGTTTCAGATGCGCACATTTGTTCACGCTGCGCAGTCGCCGCTGCCGCACTGACCACTCGTTCAGAAACTGCGTTCTATCAGAAACTCCCATCGTTTCGGCGTGCAATCAAAACGCTGCTGTAAACGGGCGCCCGAAGATTTTCGGGCCCAGAGCACCCACAATAACGTGACCATTGTCAGATGAGCCGTGTTGCACGGCCATAGGAAAAAAAAGGGCTATCTACTGCACCACCCTCTGCTTCCCATTAGGAAGTTAAAAGTGGCGCTGCTGACTAGAATGGCGGCTCTTCTATCAACATGGTTGCACGCCCATAAAAGCTGGAAAAAGAAAAAGAAAGACTCCCCAACAAGCGCGCAAGCTGTCACCATGCGGTAGCTTCCTTGATTTTTTTTTGTCATGGCGTGACTGGCGGTGCACGCCTCAGTACTATTCGATATCCGTTTCGATATTCGATTCGATATTCGATTCGATATTCGATATTTTCGGCCACTATTCGGCACTATTCGATTCGAATTCGATTCGATTCGAAATTTCACTATTCGCACACCCGTACTAATATTGTCAAGAATGGCCGACAACGTACACGACCGCAGACGCAAACGCTTCGCATTCCTTCTTAACTGGAATGTTTATACAATGAAAGAAAATTTATTAAGCAGTAGGCGCGCGTACCGTTGTGTCACGCACATCCCTACGGACACATAAAATGCTACAACGTGTCGCTCGTTCAATACAACACGCTCGGTATAAAGAAAAGGAAAGAAACAACAAAACACGATGTCATGCCTGGTTAAGACTATATGTAAGAATTTCCTGAAAAGTTAGACATCAGTTATGGTCCCCGGAGCAGGTGGCGATTTGCGGTGCTGCTGTCGTTGGTAAACCATTGCCTCGAACGCTGACGTAACCTCCCAGCGTCTATAACTCCGGATATCAAAAAAAGTAGTGCTAGACTTGAAATTCACGCTAAGCAAGCACGACTTAACTATTAATAGGACCATCTCGAAGTTGCATCGCCCATAAAGATAGCAATTGATAGAGTTATTAGTGAGAATTTCCTGAGAACCATTGAGTGCCGGAAGAAAGCCTTGTTAAATCTATCTATCTATCTATCTATCTATCTATCTATCTATCTATCTATCTATCTATCTATCTATCTATCTATCTATCTATCTATCTATCTATCTATCTATCTATCTATCTATCTATCTATCTATCTATCTATAATTATGCCGACCGCATCGCCGCTACGTTGCGCGAAATCGCTTTATGCTTCCACGTAGCAGGACACGCTTTTTATAGCTTAAAATGCCTCAACAAACGCGAATAGTGACCGTCGGCGTCGGCGGCGTCACTGCGAGCGATGCAAAAAATATGACGACGTGATGAAGTCCCCATGGGACGTTGTCATGACTTCAAACATTGCAATAATGTACAAAGTCATCACGACCTCTCTGCTACACCAGATCATTACGTCATCACGTGAGATAATCGCTTGGTCAAAGGGGGGCTGATCACGGAGGCAGTGAAAAATCAGGTGAGGGGCAGAATGCTTGCCATGCCTCCGATCCTGGAGGCAGTGCAAACGCACGTTAGGTGCAGAAAGTTTTCGGAGGGGACTGAGAAGGTCGATCGCACAGTGGAATCGACTGATAACGTCGAGTTCATCAAACGTGTGACTCTCACAGTGCGGCTGGTTATGTCTTGCAACAACTCTCGTTCCCGATTCTTACACGTAATGCATTAATAATCGTTGGAGTTTAACGTCCCAAAACCACAACATGATTATGAGAGACGCCGTAGTGGAGGGCTCCGGAAATTTCGACCACCTAGGGTTCTTTAACGTGCACCTAAATCTGACTACGCGGGCCTCAGGCATTTCCGCCTCTATCGAAAATGCGGTCGCCGTGGCCGGGATATGATCCCGCGACCTTCGGGCCAGCATTCGGGCACCATAACCACTAGACCACCGTTGGGGGGAACTTATGTATAACCTAGTGAGCAGTAAGCCTTTCCTTGAAGTGTTACAATGTACAACGTGTTTCTTTGCTCATTCATTCTTCCTGTCCACCTCATCAATCATTTTGCTTGCAGGCCCTTCCCCCTTTCCCAATTCTCGATCAGACGTAAAAAGTTCGATTGTACTGACGTCACCCTCGGCGCTCTTCGTTGTGTTATTGTTGTTCAAGACCATTAAACATGCGCAAAAACTAGTAGGCACGAACGAAGCGCCGACTTTCAAATTAAATTTCATTACAACAGGACTAATCATACATACATAGAAAAAAAAACATAAAACACCCTAATATTTTCGCCGTTGTTGCAGAACCATCACGGGTTCTTCGTGGAGATAAGCAATCCCCATTTTGGTGAGCGAGACATATGCTACAGTGACACATTCACCGTGGGATCGCCCCGCTTCCTCAGCTGATACTTTGGGCTGTACTCTTAATCACGTTTAACCAGCTAGCACAAGCTTCAACTTTACTCATTTGTTGTTGTTTGTTGTTATTGAGATGGTTCTCCCTGTTTCTCTTTACGTCGCAAAGGTTCCGCATAGAGCTCGACCCAGCGTCCGGACTGTCGGCCCGCATACTCCTGCTTCCCCAGTGGAGGAATGGCGCGTCGAGAGACGCTCCTCACTTGATGCCAGTGTCTCTTCGTCAAACTTTCGCCTCGTACGAGCAGAATCAGGGAGACTTCAGAGTTCCATTTCCGGGTCACTACGACTTCAGCGCGCAGCGCGAGACGTAAGGCCTGGGAGACAGCGTAGCATACCGAGTCGTCAAGCTTAGACATACTGCAGGTCGCAGAATGGCGCTCCACCTCTGCAGCTATAATGCAATGTCAGGATATAGGCGCTGCAAAATACATACAGTTGAAAATTGATCTAACGATCTAACGGTCCAATTATCTCGCTAAATTAGAAAATTCGCAAAATCGAGAAACGAATTTCTCGGTTCGCCGAAATTTAAAATTGTAATGTAGCGACACCCGAAAGCCACCGCGGCATGGTATTTGCGAATAATCCACGCGTGTGAAAAATCTGCGAAAGCGACTTGGACACACAGCCTCCCATGTCCGGGCGATGCAGGCTACGTAGACGGTTGCGTATGTAAAGCTATGACAATCTGCCGATATCTAAAGAGGCGGAGAACACATTCATTGATTGTACGAGCAGGCTTAGCAAGCAAATTGCATTGAGGCGATCGCTGTCATTTGTCATATAAAGCATGAAATAGCGAAATCAGTCGATAGGGGGAGAATTTACAGGTACAAAAATTAAACCACCGCAGTTCCAAGCGCCATCTGGTACGTAAGAGCGCTGCCGACTGTTCAGTCCGTTCTTCCGTGCATGGACGTGGCGTGAAGACTCGTCAGAGTAAAGCTAGGGCCGTAACTGTGGCGAATAGATTATTTAACGCGATAGCATCACACCACACGCTGGAAGAAAAACCCGTCTGTGTTCGAAATAAACCATCCGTTTTTAAATCGAATGAAAACGATTCGAAAGAAATCATCCCACTTTTGCTCATTTATTTCAGGAAAAACTTCGTTAAATCGGATATGGTGTCAAGTCATAATCATTCATTCGGGTTGATGAAAGATTGAACCTTAGACGCGCCTACCGGGGAAGAAAAATTTCTTCGATAGATCGGAAACGTCGTAAAATCAGGTTTTTTTACGGAGCTTTAATCGTATATGGCGCCAAACATTCAGAAATGCTGGCGTTCGAAGCCGGTGAATGTATTGACTGGTCAGTAGTCAACATGAAGACATCCTCAACAAACTTAAACGTAACAGTATTTTACTGAGCTTCGTATAACTTCTAAAGAAGAACGCACTGCAACTAGTCAATTTTTCGTCCTGCTGCCCTCTAAAAGAGGTTTTCCAGTATTGGTGGAAGATACGCAGAGAAGATATATTGACAAAACCGAAGTCATAGGAGCGGTGGGATGTGAAGTCGTATGATGCAAGTCGATAGCGTGAACTGATGTGTATGTAGTCGAGCGTGAGGAGGATGCGCATGCGCAGAAGAGGCAAGGAGGATCAGAGAAAGTGAGACACTTAAATTCATTGAAGGAGAGAAAATGGGCGAAGGAAATTTATTACATTGTACCAGCCGCACAGAACGCCTCATTGTGTTCCGGTGATTCCCATGTGCTCATTGCTTTCGCGTTATGTGCAGCACGGTAGTTATATTGACCTGCGAAGGGTGAGCCCGTCTGTCACACTAACGTACGGCGAGGCTCATATTTTTATTATGATTTATTACTTACGGATGCTCGCAACCTCACAATGTGTCGTTACATGCGTGGCATGAATAACCTCAAAAACAAAAAGAAAACGTCACAATGTCTTGACAGGAGGTGGGAATAAAAGCACTACAAAAGGTATTAGACAAGTAACACAGACTATAATTTATTTATATTGACTCGAATCTACATTCTTTTTATAAAAATAAACAAAATACTGTCATGCATGTGCGATAGCACAATGAAATAATCCTCCCGAGCAAGAGAAAATGGAACGGGAATGCGTTTTCCTTTCCGCAGAATGCGTACACACCAACATTATCACCAACACCGTAGCTTGTTTTTTTTTAGTTTGTTTATTTCAGTGCTCTGCTGTAAAAATGCGCACTTCGTCAATTTCGCGCCGTCTCTCCGGTCGTGTCTATAAAAACTCCTATTGCCCTCTGGGGAGCAGTGCTGTTTTTTAAAGCATTAAACTGGAAACCCTGGCGCCCATTGTGTAGTGACGGAAGAAACGAACCAATCAGGGAGGACGCCAAAGCATAAAAGAAATAAATTATTACAAAAACGTCTTTTCTTTTTTAGCAGCGGAGCTGTTCTAAGTCGAGCCTGCACCGTCTTCTCGAAATTATGATAATGATTTTGATGATGATAACTGATGATGATTACAATGGTTATTCTCGAAGTGATGACCATGGTGATAAATGAAGATGATGCTCGAAATGGTGAGAATGATGATGATGGGGACGATACTCGAAAAGAGACGCCTGTCGGGCATTTGGTTCAAGAAGTTCACGAAAGCATGGCCTCCGAGATGGCGGCCGCGCGGCGGGTTTTTCTCCGGCCGTCCCAATCGCGCGGAGAGAGCGTAATTCCCGACGAGGTGGGCGCGGCGCGCTCTTTTCTCCGCACCGCGGCGTACTTGGGATCGGAAAAGCTGCTGAGCTGTTGGCGCAGCTTGCATGTGGCGTGGAAAAAAATGGTTTTGCGCTTTTATTAAACTCGCGCTGATTTGGAAATGTCTGGTCAAGGTGTACGAGAGGCCAAGTCAATGCCGGGGCCTATCGATTCTCAAACGTGCTTTTTTTTTGCTGTAGATTTGCGCTGCCTTTATTAGAGCATTTAGAAAACCGATGCCTCTGCAAGAGATCCGCATGTGCTAGAAACTTACTATACTTCGAAATTTGCGAGCTGTATAGTATGGGGGCGCTAGCGAAGGAGAAGAAAGAAAAAAAAAAAGAACGATGATGAGGTTGGGCAGGATGACGTCCGGGCTCGCGCTCACCCTGCCGCTAAAGACCGATCAGTCGTTGCCGGGCCTTCGTATATTAAACGCGTTTTTCTTGTCGCCTACGTGTTCTCTGATGGCTTCGGCCGACCACTGGCCCCGAGCCCGCAAACAGCTATGTTGATAATGTTGTAAGCTATATTTAAGGCCTGCGACGGAAGCAGTCCGTTTGAAAGCAATATCGCAAAAATCAGGTATTGGTGCTTGCTTCCTTTGTACATTTTTTTCCTTCGTTGTAACAACATACAGCGAAATGAAGACACACGTACAGCAGCACTCAAATTTTTCATTAGGAACACTTTGTTTATAGTTCCTTTAATAACAACTTGCAGGCACTTCCTTCTATACGGAATGCTTTACAGGCATTGTATAACAGGTGAATGCCGTCACAGCAGCGTAATGAAAAACACAGCACAGCAGCGTAAAGGTTCCCGGAAATTCATGAAAACTGATGCCAAGCTTCCTTTTGCTATTCGACTTGCAGAAGGGTACGCAGCAGTATGCCATATTCCTGAAATTAAAGAGAAGACATAGGACCTCACAGCATTTTCTCTAACAACAACAACAAAAAGACAGCACTGTCAGAGTTTCAGTTATGTAGCCGTAAGTAGTCTGCAACTTCAATTAATAAGTCATTGCTATTCAATCAAACATTCATTTCCACTTCCACGCCAAAATTTTGTCTTCTTTACGCAGAACGCCCGCGACACATGCACGCAAGATAAAAAACAGCGCAAACGTCGCAGCATGAGCGCGTTACAAAGAAATAAGGTCGAGCGCACGCTAGAGGGGAACGCTAACTGAGCCGACCAAACTCGGCACTCGGCATCAGCAATCGTCATGCTTTCTCCTCGCGATGTCGCCGGCGCCATCAAGTCTGGCGCGAAAGCCGCGCTCGCATAGCGCACAATGCTTCGCACTCGCCCACGAGGCTTCCCCAGTTTCCCTTTCCAATTACCTCCCGTCGCGCCGCAGGAGACAGGGAGGAGGTTGCAGGTGGTCGCCATACGTCTGACCATAGTCTAGACTGAAAGTCGCCTGTTCTGCGACGACCACGGAGTGGTTACAGGTGCGTTTTGTTTATTTATGATCGATTGATCGATTCGGATGCAGTCGAGAGCACAGTAAACGAACACGATACTGATATTGCCATTGCGCTACCAAAACGTAAGCAAAATCCGGATGACGAAAAAGGAGGCGATGACAACTCAGGCACTTCCACTGTGAACGACGTGTGGAGTAAATGTAGGTCGGTTAATCGAAGCCTTCAACAATATTCCGGCAAAATTACTTATCATCTTACTTCAGTGACATCACCAAGGCACTCAGTTATCTAGAGCGTAACCGTGCTTCGGTTGACCAACTCAGAAATATCCGTACGCGATCAAATAGTAAAACGATGTGTCACGATATTAGGGCAATATGATTCAACGACGAAAATTTGCCCAGTTTTCACCCATACACGTCTCCAGAAAGGGAGAATGCTAGAACGCCCCTGTATATTTCTCAAATCAAGGTACTTCGCGCCGAGACAAAACGGACCGTAATAAAAAAAAAGTAACACTACCACAGACGAATTGATACCTCCTTACAATAATTTATATAAGAAAAATTCAGCAGTTGCCGTGCTTTCCTGCGTAAATTGGACCAAAATAAATGCAGTAACAGAAAAAAAATACTTGCCTTCAGTGCATCCAGAAGATCCTGGCGGCAATGCTTGCTCGTACGCAGGAAAAAAAAAAGCATGCGCACGCTGTAATCCCACGCGCTCTGCTTTCTGCCGCGGTCTCCGCTGCCGTCAGAATCCTAGAGTCACTGTATATGCTACCTTTAGGTAGCAGAGTAGCGCATAGGTCCGGCTAGCAACCACAGCTATGCGGTGAAGTTGCACTTCGTATTTGCAGGCGACATGCCTACCGTGTGGCCGATTAACCTGTCTGGCGTGTCGAATGCCGGCGATAAACATTGGCTGTCGATGACTAGTGTTAATTGGGTGAGCTGCAGCGGCGGCGTGGAGAAATACAAAAATTGGCCCGAGCGTCAGCTTCTCCGCAATGCATGGTTGCTAGCGGCTCTGGAAGACAGATGCGCAACTCTGCTACCCAAAGGTAGCATATACAGTAACTCTACGGAATCCCAAGTGAGTGCGCCATCTCGCGGCAGCCGGGCGCGCGACGCGATGTTCGTTTTTTTTTGCTGGGGAGCGCGGCGATTGGGACGGCCGGAGAGAAACCCGTCGCGCGCCCGCCATCTCGGAGGTCATGACGAAACCTGCAACGACTACGTTTCCGGCGCGGTCATCCTGCACGAGGATTCGCACTTCATCGTGTTAACTTGGACAGTTGGGCCTGCGTATGCCGCGCAAGTGACATGTGTCTTTGCAAAGCGCTCATTAGGTTGGACGACCGAGCTTTTGGAAGAAAAAATTCGGCAGATCCCACGTAGCGTGGGAATCGATGTTATGCGAAGCATGCTCGGGATTGTGACTGTGATGTAATTTTTCGCATTGAGCGAAACTTTACGAAATGACGCTAGAGAAATTTGGAAATGGTATACGCACACTCATATGCTGCATATATGTTATGTACCAAGTTGTTTACAGTTGCGTAACGATGCCAACAGCAACATGGGTGTTACCAACACCAGATGCGGTAAGTTGATATGTAGTGCTTATATTCTTCAATACTGGACAGCACGAATTCGAACAGGACAAAGAAGAAGCACAGATGCACAGGACAGGCGTTACTCGCAACTGAGCTTCATTAAGGAAGGTTTCCCTAGATATATCGTACGTAGCCGAGTGGCATGCGCCGGCGCGCTGCACGTACGTTACAGTCACAGTTGCAGTTGTTAGAGTTGTGTTACAGTTGCCATGCTTATGCTTGTCTATTATGACGGATAACGCACGCACGTTTCACGAACCTGTGTGTACGTGTAGAAGGTGTTCTTGACAGTTCTTGAAGAAGCTCATCATCACCGTGATCAGTGAGGACCAGCCGCTGGACCGGACTTGTATCCGATCCGTTCGTGATCGCGGCTACAAGGGGTCTAAGTGTAGTAAAGTGCGAGGTATAGTACAGCTGGTGGAAATCCTGGATGCCCCTTACGATGAAATGATCTATGATGCCTCCTGTCCTGCACGTGGCAGTGAGGTCATTTGATGCCCTATCCACATCCAAGCCGTCTTTCACACAGTATAAGGGCCAGGCGTTGCTGGGTCTTGATAAGTCAATGTTGAAGACACCGTTAACGATGACAGCTCTGGTTCTCTCGGCAGATTTATTGTAGGGAAGCATTCACCCCGGTTCCTTTTCTTTGTAATCCACGTATTCCACGTTGCGGACCACGTGGACGAGTGGATGCTGGTTGATTGTCTTCTAGGCATGTTCTATCTTCAGCTCCTGGTATAGCGGTTACAGTGCTCGGCTGCTGACCCGACGGTGGCGAGTTCGATCCCGCCCGCGGCGGTCGGTCGCATTTTGATCAAGGCAAAATGCTAGATGCCAGTGTACTGTGCGATCTCGGTGCACGTTAGAGAATACCAGGTGGTCGGAATTTCCGGAGCCCTTCGCTATGGCATCTATCATAATCGTATCTTGGTTTTGGAACATAAAACCCCAACAATTATTATTATTATCACTTCCTTGCGTGTCAGTGTATGTGTTCGCCGTTACTGCGTTGGTTGAGACTCTGTACCCCCTGTGGTACATACCCGCATAACACTCTTATATGCAGGTATGTGCCATACGTTACTGAGAGAAAGGGTTTCATGACGTATGCGACATGCATTTTGCGTGATTAATGTCATGACCAGTGAATCATGTTCGCCATACACTAATTCTCTGCTATGCCAATTCTGGTACATTACAAGTTATAGAGACTGCCAGGAGAGCACCCTTACGCAGGCGGCTGATAGATAGATAGATAGATAGATAGATAGATAGATAGATAGATAGATAGATAGATAGATAGATAGATAGATAGATAGATAGATAGATAGATAGATAGATAGATAGATAGATAGATAGATAGAAACGGCGAAAGCGCCGGAGGTTCGCTAAGAATGCTTCGCATTTAATAATTCTACTCCATCAATAATGGACAACGCCCATGCAAACGCCACAGCGTCTCTTGTAATCGCACGGCCTTCTTGAACCCGTGCAATCAGATGGTCCTTCCTAAGACTCTTTGCGATAGCAATTATATGGACAGAGGTTTTTGCCGTCGCCGTTCCCGTCATGTACATATAAAGTCAATATTGGTAGCATCGCCCGGCGCATCGTACGTTCTACCCGTGGGTAAAAGGCCGCCAGCGGGGGCGACGAACGCGGCTGTGGACACATGAAACAAATCGGCCATTTCCGTCACACGGAGGGCGCATACGATAACACGAACCCGAGTGGAAGGCCTGCCGTCGCTTGCTTCTCAAGCAGAGATGAAATGCCCCACCTGTCTTTCCACGGGCGAAGCAGCATCCACGCCAGAAAGGGGAATGGGAGGGGGGCTGCATCGCTTGAGCAGCAAGCGTGAACTGCGACCAAGAGGGCGTGGTCACCAGCGCTGGCGCGCGCACTATCTCGGCAGACATTGCCAAACGGATCGTATATGCCTTTTTACGCACTGTACTCTCACCGCTTCGAGTTGAGACAACAAACGGCACGTGAAACGCTTCTCTCCCTGGAGTCGCACTCTTCCCAAGCCAAGGCCAAACGAAGCGCAGAAGTATGACATGGTAAGGTTAATTGGTTCATAGATTGACCAGGAAAGTTTGAACTGCGCGAAGAAGACAAGACCTGAGAACATAGAAGCACGCAAACACCCGAAGCGCAACGTTGTTGTTTAGTTGGTTCATACATTCAACAGACAATGTTACACTGTGCGAAGAAGACAACACTTAAGAACATATAAACTTGCACTATGTCATACATAGCGTAGCTATGTGTTGTATAGTATAGTAAGGGATGTAAAAAAGAAGGGAGGGTGAGGAGAAGGGAGAGAAGGAGGGAGATTATAGCATAGTATAGCGGAGGCTAGTGGAGGAGGGAGGCGTGTTGGAGACATGCAGGTAGTCAAATGGAGAGTAGGTTCCTTCAGTGCTAAATCATACCCATGCTCGCCTAGCTTTGCAACTCCGGCATTACATCGCTGAGGCTCGGCATCAGCTCCTCTGTACAATGGTTTTCACGATGTTTTGTTAGTAACAGTCCCGCATAAAGTGTGGAGTTACGCGAGACCGGATCCAAAAGAGTTAGCTGCTAGTCTTCATTCGTGTAACATTACAATTTGTTGTTATCGCATTCATTTCTTCGCATTTGCTGCGAAACTGTGATTTTTTAACTGCGGAGCAGCCCAAGGGACCGCCCTGACTTTGTCTCATGTCTGGCGTTGGGGTAACGCAGGTCTCGCCTTTGATACACATAAACTGAGCAGGCTGCACGTTTCAAACGTGAGCGTTGCCGAAGAGCTAATTCGTCTCTCTGAGCCCGCGAGAGAGAGAGAAAAGGTTTGTTATGGTAGAAAAGCTGAGAGGTTGGCCTGAATCAATGTTCACGCCTGCTACTCAGCAGTAGGAAAGGGGAGAGTGGTAGTGAAGCGACAGTGAAACGCAAGGGTCGAGAGTTACAGAGACGTCACTCTGAGCCCTCTTTCCAACCCCTTATATCCTACCCCATAGCTGGGTACTCAAATGGAAAAAATTCGGTGGAATGGGACTGGATCTCCCGCAACCCTCATCGGCCCCCCGGCTACACCAGTGCCTGAACACCACCACCCCATCGTTTCATTAGTCTGAGATATTAGTCCCGAAAGTCAGCTAAGCGAGTAATTCCAGGAGAAACTTTGTCTCAGTTATCATCGTCAACGCGAATAGCGAAACGGTGACTATCCCATGTTTTGGTGCTCTCATCATTGCGTTGGCTCTGTCTACATTTAAAGAAAGCATGGCGCCGTGAGAACAGTGTACCACTGATATGAATGATAGATCAAGAGATGCGTGTCATCTCCTACGTCCTCGCACACATGATAAGGAAGCCGTTGGCATGGAATGTTGACCATTTCACTACAATGCTACCAACTTCACCCCCTTCCCGTGTGCCCAGCTGAAGCCTCGTGTCCCTTCCTGTCATCAGTGAGTTTTGCATATGTTGAGTAATAGAGATTTCGCACTAAAGAGGCGAATGATAAAATTATTATATCTTCCACTATGCGAGAACGCTATGCAGCTGTCGGTATATTTTCAGTGCTCAGCAGCTAAACGCTTCTGAGCATTACGCAACTAATCCTCTGTTTAGCATAATACTTGAATGAATTGGAGTACTATTGTACTCTGTTATGGGAGAGCTGTGCTGAACTGTCCTTAAGAATTCGTCTATGTAAGACTTCTGATTGAAGCACTCGATGCGGCGGGATGCTCATTGGACGCACTATACGTTACAGTGTATATTTATCATATTCTACCTTGATAGTTTCTCAACTAAATCATGCGGCTGGCCGCTAAGTAAGCCGTTGACATTACCATTTCTCTAAAACACAATACCTATGATCGATGAACGACGTTTGTGTCAAAATATTGCCTCTTTCAGCGAAGTGTCTTATTAGGTATTCCTGGCAGTAATTATTGCTTCCTTTTTTATGCACAGAACTACGGAATACTGCAAGCGTTGCACTTCACAAACATTAAGAATCGTAACATCCGCTGCGGATGGCTGATTATATATATTCGCAAGAATCAGCCACAACGTACACGACTGCGGACGCAACCGCGTCGCATTCCTACATAACGATACTCTTTATGCAATGAAAGAAAACTTATCAACCCGTAGGCAAGCATGCCTCAGTGACACACACATCGCTACGGACACATAATACTACAACGTGTGGTTCATTCAACAAAACATGCTCGGTGCAAAGAAAAAAGTCACAGTTTCGCCGCAACGGCGAAGCAATGATTGCGATAGCAATAAGCTGGAATGTAACGCGAAGAACGGAAAGCAGCTCGAAATTACCAGCGCGTCGCTCGAGCCCAAAGCACGCACGAAAAGAACTCAAACAGGACGAGCGCGAACTAATGCGTCACAGCTCGACACTTGAAGCGCACTGCTCAAACATAAAGGAGGACGCACGAAACGAACGAACAGATACACACAAGACGAGTGCGAAATAATTGACACAGTTGTTACTTATTTCTATTTGAACAGCGCGCTCTTTCGCAAACGTGGCCGCTGCAGCGAGCGAAGCGAAGCACCCCACCGGCCGCCCCTTCTTTCCTCGAGATAAACGCACGAAAGCGACCACGCCCTGTAAAACGAAGAGCAACGGCATTCGCAGGAGTGGGGCGACGATATTTAAAGCGCGCCACACGCGCGCACATCACGCCATCTATGTGGCAACTAAGAAAGCATGCTGAAGTACATGGTGTATATAAAATAGCTCGCCGTTAGCAGGCTGAAAGACGGTGCTGTTGCGGCCTGACGTTTAACGCGGCGGGCTGCAAAGCGAGAGGTCGCCCGTTCGATTCGGCGCGTCGGAAAGTATTTCTGAAGTATTTTTCTTTCAGGCTTTTCTATAGATATATACAACCTTATCCATATACGGTGAATGACGGCGGCGACGGGGGCGGACATTTTCCAGCCGAGACTGTCCATATAATTGCTATCGCAATAAAAAAAAAGGAAGAACAGAACTCGATGCCAGGCCTGTTTAAGCATCTAAGGGCGTCCCAACTATCACGCAGCACGAAATAAAAACTGCGTTACGCGAAGCAAAGGTGGTTTGTGTTGTTGTCTTTCGTTCTTTAGCACCCCCTTTCCCTTTCCCCTCTACAGGGTGGCCAACCGGAGTTCTTCTTGGTTAACCTCCCTGTCCTTTCCCTACCTTTCTCTCTCTCTCACTCATAGCGCACTGTAGCAGCCACTGCTTTATATTTCGATGACGGGGTATAATTAATTAGTAGTAATTATATTTGTAACTCGACAAGTACTCACATAATTAACCAAATGCCAATGAAGCATATGAAGGCCTGTTCAAGTGACATCCAAGTGCGTTATTTTCCAAACGTACTAATTGCGCGCTCATTTTTTCCGGTTGACAAATGAAGCCCGCGAAATCGTAAAAGTGATACGTGACAAGACTGTTGCGCGCATCAAAAAGCTGCGCCCTCAAAGAGGCTCATTGTGCGGTAGCCAGTATGAAGTAGTAGTAGTGGGAGCAGTAGTAAAACTATATTGTATACAGAAACCAGACAGGCTAGAACCCCAGTGCTCCGCAGGGATATGGGGGTGAAAAACGTAGTCTGTCCGGCATGGTGGTGCCGCTATTCCAAGGCCCCATTGGCACGAGCCATCCGTTCAGCTCTTTGGAACAGTCGTAGCTGATCTTTCACGGCCGGGCTAGACAGCAGCGCCTCCCATTCCTCCCATGTGCCATTTGTGTCATGCTCACTCCGTGCTCTGCACACTCTCACGTGATGTGAAAAAGCGTTGGTGTTGCTCCACACCACGGACATATGTCGCTATACCCCGTCGGGTAGATAAGGTGAAGAGTGTGCAGATTTTTGTAAGTGTTCGTCTGTAGTCTTCGTAGCATGGTCACCTCCGCAGCACTGAGTTTGCCATGTGGAGGTGGATAGATCTGTCAATTTTCTGTATAGTATCTTAGAATCATAGCGTAGCAAAGGTCTACGTCGGTAGGGTCTTCTATTGCAGAGTAGGTAGGGGCTTGGTGATGTGTAAAGCCGCGAGCCGCCTCCTCCGCATGCAGGTTCCCAGTCACGTCATCGTGCCCCGGTTCCCAGGTCACAGTTTGGACGTGTTCCATATTGGGGTCCCATTCAGTCTCAAGCAATATTCGGAGCGCCTCTGCCCCAATTTCGCCCTTTAGATAGTTTCTGTAAGCCTTTCGTGAGTCAGTAAAGATGGTCAATGGAGCGTTTTGCGTCCATCCCCCTTTTATTGCAAGGGCTGTGGTGACCTCTTCTGCTTCTGTTGTCGAGGCTCGATCTATTGAAGCACAGGCTGTATTTTTCCCTCTACGGTCTGACTACAGACACAGCCTTCTTTGCATCGGTCTGATAAGGCGCAGAGTCAATGAATCGCGCCATGTTCATATATTTCGTGATTGTATTCCGCCCTGGCCTTTCATCTCCCAGCATGCAGAGTAGGATCCATGTTCTTTGGTACTGGCAATACCGTGTACCATTGTCGTACTTTGATACCTCTTTAGTTTCTTGATGTTTTGTATTAATGCATCGCTCCCTAGTTTTGTTACGACTGCTCTGCCAGTTGGAGTCTAAAGAAGGCGATTTTCTTGTGCTTGTAGCTGTGCCTCAATTAGTTCTTCAATTATGTTATGAAGACCAAGCGCCAATAGCTTGTCGTTTCAAGTATTCCGCGGTAATCTTAGGGCTATCTTGTAGGCCATTATTATTATTTGTTCTGCTTTTTCTTTCTCTTCCCTATTCATATTATGATACGGAGGTGAGCATGTAATACGACTTATGACGATACTTTTGACCAGTCGGAGGGTATCTTGTTCTCTCTTGCCACTACAATTGTATGTTATGCGCGAGATCATGCGTGAAATGTGCTGTGCCGCTGTTTTGAGTTTATTTAGTGTGTGCAGACATCTCTGATTAGCTTGAGCCACATACCTAGTGTTCTTGTGGTATCTTTCCTTGGAATGATAATAAATTAGAAGCATTTCTTAGCGAACCTCAGGCATTTTGGGCGTTTCTAACTACGTATCTGTCTATCTATCTATCTGTCTATCTAGCCGCCTACGTCCGGGCGCTCTCCCGGTCGTCTCCATAGGATGTAACATACCAAAATTTGCATAACATAGGATGAGTGTATGAATAACACGATTCACTTGTGGTGACATGAATAACGCAAAATATCTCAGGCGTACGTTATGAAACCCTTTTCTTCAGTCACGTGTGGCACATACCCGCATAACAGAGTTCATGTTATGCGGGTATGTGCCACAGGTGATAACAGAGTCTCAATCAACGCAATACCCGCGAACATTCACACTGACACGGAACGAAAGCGATAATTATCGTAATTGTTGGGGTTTTACGTACCAAAACCACGATATGATTATGAGAGACGCCGTAGTGAAGGGATACGAAAATTTTGACCATCTGCCGTTCACGTGCGCTGACATCCCACACTACACGGGCCTCTAGCATTTCGCCTCCATCGAAATGCGACCGCCGCGGCCGGGATCGAACACGCGACCTTCGGGTCAGCAGCCGAACACCCTAACCGCTACACCACAGCAGTCGACGCAAGAAACGTTAGGCAGCTTAAGACAGAGCACCCCTGGAAGACGCAGGGCTACCATCCGCTTGTCCACGGGGTCCATAACGTCGACAACGTGGATTACGCAAAAACTGGGGTCAATGCTTTCTACAATAAGTCCGCCGAGAAGAGCATATCCTTCATGGCTACCGGTGACTTTAGCATTGATTTATCAAAACCCAACAAAGCTCGGTTCTTAGACGGCATGAAAGACAGCTTGGATGTGGACAGGGCTTCACAAGACCTCGGTGCCACGTCCAGGACAGGAGGTATATCATAGAGCATTTCTTCGTAAAAGCCATCCGCGGTTTCCACCGGCTCTACTAAACCTCGCACTTCACTACACTTGACCGTTCGTAGCCGCGATCACGAACGGATCCGATAACAAGTCCTGTCCAGCTGCTGGTGCTCACTGGTCACGGTTATGATGATCTTATTCAAGAACTACCCAGAACCCCTTCTACACATGCACACGGGTTCGTGAAACGTGCGTGCGTTCTCCATCATAACGCATAAGTTAAGCATAACTACTGTAACGCAACTCTAACAACCGCAACTGATACTGTAACGTACGTGCAGTGCACCTGCGCGTGCCACTCGGCTGTGTATATATCTAGGGACACTTTTCTAAATAAAGCTTAGTTGCGAGTAGCGCCTGCCCTGTGTATCTGTGTTCCCTCATTGTCCTATTCGAATTCGCGCTATCCAGTATTGAAGAATATAAGCACTACATGTCAGCTCACTGCGTCTGGTGTTGGTAACACCTATGTTGCTGTTGGTATCCTTAAGCAGCTGTAAACAACTGGTTATATAACACATTTGTGACTCTTCAAGGTATATGTGTGCATATACCATTTGCGCATTTCTCTAGTGCCATTCCCTAACGTTTCGCTCAATGTGAAAAATTGCTACATAGTCACCTTCCTGCGCCTGCTTCACATAACATCGATTGCCACGGTACGTGGGATCTGCCGAATTTTTTTTCTTCTAGCCTGGCTTCCAGCTTTAGACTCGGGTCCGTCTTTTGTGCTTTTCTGTTTGTGAAGCGAATAAGTTGAGACATTTCCGCTGAGCATTGAAATTCCCGTATCCTTGTGTACACTTGTATGCTTCTAGCTAGCTGTTGTTATCTACCTTCTTTCTCCGCTAGGCTGCCTGTAGTTGTCCATGCTGTGATGTCATCTGACATCACAGTATCGACACCACATCTGTGATGTGTATGGCATGCTGCAGGGCACCACTCAATGCGAAGCTCTTGTTTACCAAACGGAAGCGCACTGATCTATCTATCTATCTATCTATCTATCTATCTATCTATCTATCTATCTATCTATCTATCTATCTATCTATCTATCTATCTATCTATCTATCTATCTATCTATCTATCTATCTATCTATCTATCTATCTATCTATCTATCTATCTATCTATCTATCTTGCCACTCACGTTTTGCTGCTTTCATCATTTCGTTGACTCTATACTCAAAACATGAGTATACCACGAGCATGAATTATAGTCTATCATGACACGCGTGGCATATGTACTACGTCATCACATACATGAGAAGCAGCTGTCTGGATGTCATGCTGGCTTTTTAATTGACTAGCTACATACCACTCCACTGAGCCCTCGTGGTCTTTCCTTACAACCGCGAAATTTTCATGAGTTGGGTAGAGGCGCCTTCCCGCAGAAGTGGTGCATGTACAAGGTGGTCACTGTATGCAGTCCTCCTTACACTGACGATGCTGCGCAGTTCAAAACTTTGCAACAAAACGTGGGCTCAAAGCAATGTGTGAATGTTGCTTTCAAATAGTATTTACTCTTTAATGTGAGAGCTGTGCGCAGCTGTCCTTCACATTCCGCCAAGACGAACCTTCCAGGACTACTATCATCGGAGCCACTAACCAGGAAACGGTATACTTAATCCTTATCTCCTTCTACCGCCAGAGTTTCACAGCTCAATCATGCGGCTTCCCGCTAACTACAGTGATGATATATGTCTGAAACGCGATACCGATAACGGATGAGCAAACTTCCCAGCAATGTATTGTCTCTTTTAGCAAAGTCCCTTACTAGGTCCTCTGAGAGTAAAACGTTCGTCCTTTCTTCTCACTCAGCACTATGGATTACAGCGAGAAGCGGACCTATCTCACATTGAGAATCACACTGTCCGCTACTGGTGGCTAATCATGCACGAAGCAAAAACTGAGGTGCGGCGCTGACGTGGTTCTCTGTAAAGCCTCGGTGATGCCGGAAGCCGGCCATATTGACTGAGCACATTCTCCACCCTTATTTACGTGCGAACAGCGCCGTAGAAGGCACGTCTCTCTCTCTGGCTCGTAAACCACGTGGGCTGCGCGGCGCCGTGGCGGTCCGAAACCAATGGAATGGAACTCAAAACGCTGTGCCACCGTGATCTTACGTCATGTTTAGTCATGCGAGTGGTTCATGATGATACATGATTCTAGTCACGTGACTAGTTATTTAATTATATTTATTTTCAGTATACCGTCAACCCCTAATAGGGTTTTTACATGGGGGGGGGGCACTTAAAGCCGAAGTACAAGAAATCACGATACAGAAATTTTACAGTGCAAATGTAGGCAGAGTTTATACATAGATGACTGGACATAGATAAGTAAGTAGTAATATACATGCTAAACGTGTAAAATTTGCATAGGCTACGCACAAAAGCAGTGAATTATTTAGAAATCAGCCTTATAATGCAAAGCTTCTAGCACCCGTGTGTCGATGTTCTAATGAACAGCTCGGCAAGTTCTAAAAATTTTTGGACTCTCGTTTCCAGCACTGTTGATGCGCCTAGCGCGTTGCACTCACGCACTGATAGCGGGAAAAGTGATAGTAAGAAGTGTTCTTCATGCAAGGGAATTCATCAAGAGTGACTGGGTGTCTGTGTCGGGTGATCCTAGATTGACGTATATTGATTTGGTCTGAGGCGTTAACCTTGAATGAATTGTGCAAAAGTAAGTAAAGAAACTTAAGGCGGTGAAGCTTCGATCTGCTGGATAAATGGTCGAGCCCTGCGCGTCGCAATAGTGCAGTAGGTGAATCTGTGCGCCGGTGTCCGTTGTAAATAAATCGAACGGCTTTACGATGCATAATTTCAAGTATAGACACGCAGGTAGTTGTGTACGGGAAGCAGAAAATGTTTGCATACCCTAATATCGGATGTATAAGTTAAACATAAGCCAGAAGCTTTATCTCTGGTGGCGAGTTCTTCAAGGCACGTTTAAGAAAGAAAAGCTTGTTCGTGGCGTTTTCTTCTATATGCTGAACGTTCGTTGTCCAGTTCAATTCGGATGTGATGTTGATATGCAGATATTGGCATTCGTTAACAGAACGCAGTGCAGCGCTGTCGGAACCATAACTGAATTCAAGCGGAAATTTTTTCTTGGTAACGGACATGGAGACTGTCTTTTCTTTCTTAACGATCGTGTTGTAATCGTGACAGCACTGAAATACATTGTGTAAGGCGCTGTGGAGTATAATTTGGGGTTAGTGGTGCTTGACTTCGTGGTAGGGCGCGCATTCATCTGCAAATAATCTAGTTTTGACTTCACATAGGTTAGCTATCTAATATAAAAGAGCAAAAATAAAAGTGCTGCCAGCACGGATGCCTGGGGTACACCTGATAGTACGGGAATTATATCGGAGGTGTGTCCATCAAGTTGGACTAGTTGGTAGCGGGCAGTTAAATAATTAGTGATCCATTTCGTGCCAGGTCCATTGTAAATAAATGTTCAAGTTTGTAGATCAATTTCCAGTGTGATACACCGTCTAACGCTGTGGAAAGGTCAAGGAAAATTATGTCAAATTGAGACTGATTGTTGATACTTTGCGAAAGATCATGTAAAGATTCAACAAGCTGCGTTACAGCGGATTATCCGTTTCTAAAGCCGTGCTCGCAAGGATGGAGTAGTTCATTATCATCACCATACTGAGTTAGAAAATAAGCACAAGAATTGTGCCGCGTGTGCATCTTGAGAGATAGGCCGGTAGTTGTTCGGGGATTGTTTATTTCATCTTTTGTATACGGGAATTATCTTGGCAATTATCCACTCAGAGGGAATTTGACATTCTTCGATCGATTTCTGGTATATGAGAAAAATGTATTTACTACAAGGCTCAGCGTTACGTTTCAAAAAAATCATTAGGAATGTCATACGGACCTCTGTTTTTCCTTCCGTCAAAGTTTAGAAGCAAATATAGCACTGCCGCCTCAGAAATTAATTCACGTTACGTGATTTTAGTCACGTTTATGGTATGTAATTTTAGTCACGTGAATAGATGTTACGTGATTTTTGTCACGTGACTTTTATTACGTGATCTTTCGCAATAGTCGTGCCAGGACTGAAGGGAGTGCGGAGCTCGACGGCCCTATTTGTTTCTGTTTATTGTTTTATTTGTTCCTTCCTCTCTCTCTCTCTTTCTGTTTCTGTCATCTCCCTGCTTAATCTACATCTTTTTGTCACTGTATATTCTATTTTTTTCTTTCTCTATGCACTTCTTTGTCTTTCTCGCTCTTTCTATCGTTCTCCTTCTTGCCCTTGCTTCTTTCTCTCTCTCTCTCTCTATTTATCGCTTTCTTTTTCTTTCTATCTGCTTCTTTCTCTTTATATCGGTATCTATCTCAGTTTCTCTGCCTTTTTTCCCTTTCTTTCCCTCTATACTATGGTTTACTTCCTCCCTCCTCCTTTCTCTCCTCATCACCTTCCCATCTATCCTCCTCACACATACTTCCCTTTTCCGCTACCTTGCCATACCATATTATACATGTCTATGCTATGCCCTGCCAGCGTGCACGGAAAGCCGAGTTGTGAGGACCCTCGCCTTCGGATCGTGGGTACGGGGGTACGAATGCCGCCACCTGATCAGATTTTTTTTCGACATTGATTTTCTCTTTTTTTATGTCTTTCTGTCTCTCTCGCTTTCTCTCTGTCTCTCACTCTGCAATTGTTCCCTCCTCTCACCCGTCACGGTTATTGAAGGCCACGCCGGAGAAATCGGCGCACGTGTTTTGGGAGCGAAGCACAAGATGAAAAGGACGAAGCAAGCGCGTAGCGGTTCATGATGATGACAATTATTGTTCGTACTACTCCGCGCAACGAAAAGCTTAAAGAGCTCTGCTCTTAAAAAGCGCACCGGCGTCAGCATTGTGCAGCCTGTGACCTTGTATACGGTGCAAGTGGGCGAATGACACTTGATCGCGTGAGCTCTAATGCCGAGAGCCCAGTGCTAGGAGCGAGCATCGTAAGCAAAACAGGTGATACGCTCAAAGAAGTTGTTACCGTAAGCATATAGAACACGAAACTATGTATATGATGTCCTGATTTCGTCTTGCGACGCACAAGTATTTTGTCCGCAGTCAGAAGCAGGAACACTGCACAAGTGTCACTTATCTGCAAGGCGTTCATCGTGTACAGTGGTTCCGTTGTGCCATGTTGCCCGAGCCCAATTTCACTGAGCACTTGAAATCCTTCAGTTGCTTCATCCAAATTTGCTTAAAGAGGCTAGATGGCCAAAATCATCTCCTTCTCCTCAGTCGATTGCATTGCACCCTCCCCTCTCCCGAAAACTTTCTACATCCAACGCTCTTCTGCGCTGCTTCTCTGATCGGAGCAACTGGACGCTTTCTGCACGCCACAAGGTTGTGTAGTTCCTCCGGGATCCCACTATCTTTGACTAAGCGACGATATCATCATGTGATGCCGGCAGCAATTTTGGCGATCTGTGACGTAATTACGTCATAGGGTCACGCCATCACTTGGTGATGATATTTTGCATCCCATGTGTTGACGCCGACGGTAATTTTTCGAGTTTGATGAGGTATCCAAGGTTTTCCTCTGAATAAACCGGAACGAAACTCACGGAGACATAAAATCCTGGAACTGTGAAGTCGACAGACAGACCTTGTCGGAGCTTCGGATGTGGAATAATGCGATGGAGGTTTTGAAACCGCAATTTTAAGAACGTTTGTCTAACCACTCCTAATTCTCTTGACACAGCGACCCTATCCAGTGGGGAAAGGTAACGTCAGAAATGCAAGATAAGATTTATTCCCAACAAGCAGCTACTCGGACACAAATAGGTGCCGCGTAGCTGTATGGACTCAGTTCTCTGGTTGCGAAGTTTAACCCATTTAACGACTCATGTGTGTTTGAGGGGCTAATCTGAAAGGGAGTTGTATTTTACCTCCCGCCGTACGCTTTGCGCATCCAGGGACGCAGCAAAATCAGTTGCCTTTCATTGTTTTTGTTTTTTTTGAGAAGCTGGCTCGCCAGGTTCTTAAACTGAGGCGAAGTCCCGCGCCGTACGCTTAACCTTAGTTCCAGAGGTAACCGATACAGGCGCGGCTCTCGCGAAAGAGATGTCTTCTTCCTCTTGTTCGAGCGCCTTGAAGATGATATTAAAAGGGCCTTCCAACACTTTTTTTGAAGCGCCTATATCGCTGCCGACCGCATCAACGCGCAGTGGCGCTCGCCAGAACTATTGCGGGCGGAAATGACGAAGATGAGCGCTGGCCTATGATTGGACAAATGTAACGTTGGAAGTGATAACGGCGTTGCATCACAAAAGGGGTTATTATTGGGTTTAGTTTTTCTTTAGCATGCTTTTGTCACTGAACACCAACTAGACGAACGATGTTAGACTTTTTCAGCTTTAAAGCTGCAGCGCCCGGCAAAGAATGCGCCGAACGCCACGGCGCTGGAGGAAACGCGCTGGGGACGCTCCAGGCGCCGTAGCTTGAAAAAACTGAAGGGGAAAAAATGTAAGAGCGTTGATATAGACGCCGTCGCACCAAGAATGATGACTAAAACTACACAACATGATAGAGGCGTTCGCGATCTACCTCGTTACGCACGTGCAGTTCACTCTTAACGCACCACATTGTTACTATCGCAACGGCGTCATCATTACGTTGGAAAGAACGGGCAACATTGTATGCAAGCTTGCCGTACGTAGGGTCTTTCAGTTTATTAGATGTGAAGCATCTTATGGCGGAGTTCAATCCGGTGGTGGTGGTGTGCGACGTGACCACCCTTACTGCGCATGCGCAAACCCTCTCCCTACACCTCCTCTCCCCTTTCCCTCCCCACTTCCCCTCTCCACTCCGCCCTTCCTCTCTCCAAACCTCCTCTCCCTTTCCACTCTCCACTCCCCTTTCTCTTTGCCCCTCTTCACTTCCCCCCACCCTCTCCACTTCCCTTCCACTTTCCTTCTCTCATCCCCCTCTCCACCCACCCTCTCCCCTTCCCTTTCCTCTTTCCCTCTCCATTCCCTGTCTCCCCTCCCCCCTCTGAAACGCGGGCTCGACATGCCGAAACGCTGCTTCGCATCGCCTCTTGGTCCCCTTTAGCGGGAGATGGTGTGAGTTTTTTTTTCATTGGGGCGCCATCAGACGTCACAGGGCAAGTGACACGTGGTCAAGTGACCCCGCGAAAATTGAGTTGAGGGTAGGCCTTCATTTTATTGTATTTTGAGTGTTCTAGGCTGAATAACTTCGGACTGCGTGTACCTATTGCTGCCGTTCTTGCTGCACTAATCTCTTCCCTTCAGTCTACGCAACCGCAAAGTAAAAAATGTAGAACAATGAGGTCTGGAAAAGTGTTAGAGGGTCCCTTTAATGCAGGCAAACCCGCATATAGCGTAGCCAACTGTAGCATGCACACGCTCGCGCGAAAGAGAAGTCTTCTTCCTGTTGTTCTTCGAGCGCTTTGATGATAATATTAACGCAGGAAAAATCACATCTAGCGTAGCCAACTGTAGCATGCGGCGCTCGCTCAAATTCGGCAGCTTTATTCTTGCTTTCTTCCTCTTTTTTTGTTTTTGTTCTCCCTGTCTTTGTGTGCCTTTTTTGTCCCTGTGTATTTCTATTTCTTTTTCTCGTTCCCTCTATTTCATTCTCTTTCTCGGTCTTTCTATCTTTTTCCTCGTTGCCTTTCCTTCTCACTCTCTATGTACTTGTCGCATCCTCCTCCTTTCTACCTCTTTTTCTCGCGCTCTATTTCTTACTCTCTCTTCGTTTCATTTTCTCTCTTCCTCTCCTTCATTCCCTGTCTGCCTTTCGTTCTGTCCTTCGTTAAATACGTCATCGACAGTTTTAACGTCACAGAAGGACGCTGTACAAGCACTACTGCGCTTCGTGCGACCCTCAGGCCTTTTTGGACGACTGTATCGAGTGTTTTCTGTGTCTTTTTCGTCTGGGCGAGTGCAGTTTTTTTTTTCATTTTTAACACGAAAGTATTTCTTGGCAGTGTCCACCGAGACTTCACTGATGATGTTTCCGTGAAAGAAATGACGTTGGTAAAATTCACACGAACAGAAGACAAACAAAATTTATGAGAAAAACTTGCGCTGGCTAGGATGACCTGGGAGTCGAACCCACGACACCTAGGTCGGTGGCGATAGGTCCCTGGCACTCTACCCACTTCGCTAACCATACACATAGACCGGGCTGTACATACGCGCTTTACATACATTACTCATTGTCCCTTTCATAGTGACCTTGGTTGGCGGGGAGCGGTGTCGCCGTCTGTGATCGGTACAGTGAAGTGCTGCAATAGGACACTTACAAGGCCGACAGCTTCGGCAGTTTCAGTTTTCGGTGCGGCGGGAGACGCGCCTGTGGAAAGCGGGACGCCTTGCCACGTTCACGGCTCAAGCTACGAACTCTGCCCTTCGCGTTCGTGAAGCACTGTGTGGTCTACGCATGAGCACAGGCGTAGTTACACTGTTACGGCAGTGCGTACACCTTGGCGTTCCTCTCCTAGATCTAATGAGGACGCTTTTAATTAGTGCACAATAGGTGCCAGTGTTCATTACGTTCCTGTTGATGCCATCTTTGCGCGGTATTTGCCATAGGATGTGCCCAGGTGTATGTTAACTACTTCAGCTACCACAAAGGTTAGATCACGATCATGGATGTTGGTCGTCGGGATCGAGATGCGCCATTAGGCGTCAACGTGGGCGCATCGAGGTCAAACGGGCTTAAGTTGCCAAACACCAATAGACATTGCGAAAGCTCTCATACATCAATGTACAATTAACGATCAAATATACCCTTGTGAAGACTTGGTTTATATTTGTGCTATGCCGATTCCTATAACGAAGAGTTAAACGATGTTTTTTTTTTACTTTCCGTTGAACTTGAGCAAGCCACAGCGTGACGCTAATATCGAGTCGGCTCACGAGACAAAGCAATGAGACAAATCTCATTGGTTTGTCTTGTTGCAAAAAGCAGCCCCGACGTTTCAATAATCACAAAAGAGCCTCCAGCGACCACCACTCGGAGGAGCCAGGGTACGCGAATGCTACGAATGGAGTGCTACAAGAAGGGTATTCTTCATCTGAAAATAAAAGGTGAATTACATTCTCTGCTGAGTACTCTCCTTAACGATCGTTGTATCCAATGATCAAAGCGTGGTAGTGCCACTTGGAGCCACGCATGTGTAAACGTTATGCTTAATCCTTATACACTTCTACCTCCCTTGCTTCTCGAAGCGAGGCACCAGCTACACGTCTGTAAGGCATTATCTTTTACTTTGTTGACGGGACGACTGATGACAGTGAAGAATTATGTCTCAGCCCTTTGTAATGTGATGCAAGCATTAAACGGCCCACCAGTTATGTAATTTGCACTGGGTGACGCCCGGTCGCTATTTCCCTCTCCCGTCATGCTGTATAACATACGTTGACGTGGGAGAGAGATGGGGGGGCGAAGAACTTTACTGAGACCCCGAGGAAATGGATCATGCGCTTATGGGCTTCCTTGGAAACCAATACAAGTGCACTTGCGAGCAACCCACTACGCTATAAATCATTGTAATTTTACTGAGACCCCGAGGAAATGGATCATGCGCTGATGGGCTTCCTTGGCAACTAATACAATGCACTTGCGACGAACCCACTACGCTATAAATGAATGTAATTTTTGAGAAATGTGGCAGTAGGCACTGTGACATTTTTCGGCATTCTACGGAGACCGTGGCACATGCTAAACGCATGTAAGGCATTACGCGCACTTTGTTGATTCTGTGCCTGATGACGATGAAGAATTATGGCAGGGCCCTTTGTAATGGGTTGGAAGCATTCAACAACCTACTCGTTGCGCAATTCGCATTGTGTGACGCCAGGTTACAGAAATGGCGTTGTGCGATGCTTGGTGCTTATTTTACTTTGCTACCACGCTATATTGCATATGCTAATGCGGTTCCTTCCCGACATGAAGCCTGTATAGGACCTATTTGCAAAGCAGTTTCAAGCACCGGCATGGCTCAGAGGTTGAATACTGGGCTCCCACGCAGAGGGCCCAGGTTCGAACCTCGTTCCATCCTGGAATTTTTTCCTTATTTCGTTTTTTTTTCTATATCGAGCGATACTGGTTACGGACACCGGCGGCGGCGGCGGCGGACAACTACGGCGCCAAAACGGCCGTTGAAATGATCTCATAACAGCTTTCGCTGTAAAAAGAAATTTCTACGTTTCTTTTTTTACAGCGAAAGCTGTTATGAGATCATTTCACCGGCCGTTTTTGGCGCCGTAGTTGTCCGCCGCCCCCACCGCCGTCGCCGCCGCCGCCGGTGTCCGTAACCAGTATCGCTCGAAATAAGAAAAAAAACGAAATAAGAAAAATATTCCCGGATGGAACGAGGTTCGAACCTGGGCCCTCTGCGTGGGAGCCCAGTATTCAACCTCTGAGCCATGCCGGTGCTTGAAACTGCTTTGCAAAAAGGTCCTATACAGGCTTCATGTCGGGAAGGAACCACATTAGCATTTGCAATATAGCGTGGTAGAAGAGTAAAATAAGCACCAAGCGTCGCACAACGCGAATTCTGTAACCAGGCGTCACACACTGCGAATTGCGCAACGAGTAGGTTGTTGAATGCTTCCAACCCATTACAAAGGTATCTGCCATAATTCTTCGTCATTATCAGGCACAGCAACAACAAAGTGCGCATAATGCCTTACATGCGTTGAGCAGGTACGAAGGCTCTCCGTAGAATGACGAAAAATGGCATAGTGCCTGTTGCCGTACTTCTCAAAAATTACAGTGATTTATAGCGTAGTGGGTTCCTCGCAGGGGTACTTGTATTGGTTGCCAAGGAAGCCCATAAGCGCATGATCCATTTAATCGGGGTCTCAGTAAAATTACAATAATTTAGAGCGTAGTGAGTTCCACGCAAGTGCGCTTGTATTGGTTGCCAAGGAAGCCCATAAGCGCATGATCCATTTCCTCGCGGTCTCAGTAAAATTACAATGATTTATAGCGTAGTGTGTTCCTCGCGAGTGCACTTGTATTGGTTGCCAAGGAAGCCCATAAGCGCATGATCCATTTCCTCGGGGTCTCAGTAAAGTTCTTCGCCCCCCCCCCTCCCCCGTCTCTCTCCCACGTCAACGTATGTTATACAGCATGACGGGACAGGGAAATAGCGACCGGGCGTTACACAATGCAAATTACATAACTGGTGGGCCGTTTAAAACTTCCAACCCACTACAAAGGGCTGAGCCACAATTCTTCATCGTCATCAGTCGTCGCCTCAACAAAGTGCACATAATGCCTTACAGACGTGTAGCTGGTGCCTCACTTCTCCGCAGAATGACGAATAATGGCTTAGTAGGTGCTTCCCGAGTTCACAAAAATTGTGATTTATGGCGTAGTGGGTACCTTTCTAGTGTACTTGTATTGTAGCCCCAAGAGAGCTTACAACGGGCTCTAGAAACGCCGCTCTTCCAGCTTTCGCTGTGACTGTGCTGCGGTTTCAGCGCAGGCCTGGCGTTTTTTCGGACAGGACCTTTTTGCAAAGCAGTTTCAAGCACCGGCATGGCACGCGCAATTCGAATATCCTCGGGTGGCAGCTATTGTTATGATCGTTTTAAATGCGAAGCATTTCTTAGCGAACCTCAGGCACTTTGGCCGTTTCTATCTACGTATCTATCTATCTATCTATCTATCTATCTATCTATCTATCTATCTATCTATCTATCTATCTATCTATCTATCTATCTATCTATCTATCTATCTATCTATCTATCTATCTATCTATCTATCTATCTATCTATCTATCTATCTAGCCGCCTACGTCTGGGCGCTCTCCTGGTCGTCTCCATAACTTGTAATATACCAAAATTGGCCTAGCAGGGAATCAGTGTATGAGGAACACGATTCATTGGTCATGACATGAATAACGCGAAATACCTGTCGCGTACGTCATGAAACCCTTTCTCTCAGTCACGTGTGGCACATACCCGTAAACCAAAGGTAATGTTATGCGGGTATGCGCCACAGGTGATACAGAGTCTCAACCAACGAGGCAACCACGAACATACACATTGGCACGCAAGGAAGGTGATAGTAATAATTATTGTCGGGGTTTTATGTCCGAAAGCCATGATGTGATATGAGAGACGCCGTAGCGAATGGCTCCGAAAATTTTTACCATTTGGTTTCCTTTAACGTGTACCGAGATCGCACAGAAGACGGGCATCTTCGGGTCAGCAGCCCAGCACCCTAACCGTTACACCACCGCGGCGAACGCAAGTAAAGTGAGGAAACTGAAGACAGAACACCTCTGGAAGACGCTCAAGTACCATCCACTCATCCACATGGTCGGCAACGTGGACAACGGGGATTACGCAAAAACCGGCGTCACTGCTTCCTACAATAAATCTGCTGAGAGAACCAGGCCTCTTGAATCTGCTGAGAGAACCAGGTGTCTTGAACATTTATTTATCAAGACCCAAAAATGCTTGCTCCGTATATTGCGTGAAAGACGGATTCGATGTGGAGATGGCATCAAAAGACCTCGCTGCCGCGTCCTCGACAGGAGGCATCATAGATCATTTCATAGTAAGAGGCATCCAGGATTTCCACCAGCTGTACTATACCTCTCACTTAACTACACTTAGACCCCTCGTAACCGCTATCACGAACGGATCCGATGTTAATCGGATCCGTTCGGTCCAGCTGCTGGTGCTGACGACCTTGTTCGAGAACTGTCAAAAACCCCTTCTACACATACACACGGGTTCGTGAAACGTGCGTGCGTTCTCCGTCATAACGGACAAGTATAAGCATTACAGCTGTAACTGTGCATGTAACGTACGTGCAGTGCGCCTGCGCGTGTCATTCGGCTGTGTATATATCTAGGAAAACTTTCGTGAATGAAGCTTAGTTGTGACTTACGCCTGTCCCGTGCGTCTGTGTTCCTTCTTTTGTCCTGTTCGGATTCGCGCTATCCAGTATTGATGAATATAAGCACTACATATCAGTTTACCGCGCCTTGTGTTCGTAACACCCATGTGTCTGTTGCCATCGCTACGCAACTGTAAACAACTGGTCATATTGCCACGCCCACTTCTTGTCTTGTTTCGATGTATTCGGGTTTGACCGGCAGGGACGGTTATCAACGCTCGACGCTGTCCGCGAAGCATTGTTCGAGAAGCTTCACGTCTATAGTAGATCGTTCTGTTAAGATTGCGCCCCGCACGCGAATGTTCCAGCTTTGTCTAGAGATAACGCCGCCACCAGCGATATTGCTGGAAAGTTCGATACCGCCTGTATAAAAGCCGACGCGATTGACCGCTTGTCAGTTGATCGACGGACGACGCCCTGTTCGCCGCTATCATTGTACAGCGTGTATTGCTGTAGCGCTAGTTCTCATTTTCCGGCCACAAGTTCGGCCAAATAAACAGTTTCATCCTGCAAACGCCGACTGCTGTCTTCGTCGACGTCACGACCACGTGACATCTGGTGGAGGTGCTGCTTCTTCCATGATCCGGACGCCCCCGCGAAGCGCTGACCCAAGCCCAAGCCGCGAGGAGGACGACAGCAAAGAATACCCGGATCGTCGAACAAGCCGCAGGCAGAAGGGACTGCAGCCAGAGCACGGGCTCCTTCCCGAACACACCAGGCAGCCCAAGGTCCCAACACCCACCGCAGCGACGATGACCGACCCCGTGCAGCCTGCGCCGATCCTACTCCGGCAGCCCAAGGAGCCGCCAACCTTCCGCGGGTCGTCATTCGAAGACCCGGACACCTGGCTCGAGACTTTCGAAAGGGTCTCAACATTCAACAACTGGGACTCCGAGGACAAGCTGCGTCACGTTTACTTTTACCTCGAAGACGCAGCAAGGACCTGGTTCGAGAATCGGGAGTCCACTCTTCGAACTTGGGACGCCTTTCGCAGCGCTTTTCTGCAGACGTTTGCAAGCGTCGTCAGAAAAGAAAGGGCCGCAGCCTTGCTAGAGACGCGGGTCCAACTTCCAAATGAAAGTGTTGCCATCTTTGGAGAGGAAATGACCAGACTGTTCCGCCACGCTGACCCAGCCATGCCCGAGGACAAGAAAGTCAGGTTGCTCATGCGAGGGGTAAAGCAAGAGCTCTTCGCTGGGCTGATGCGGAACCCACCCTCGACAGTCCAAGAATTCATCTCAGAGGCGACGACGATTGAGAAGACCCTGGAAATGCGCAACCGCCAGTACAATCGCCGATCGATTCAAGACAGCCCAGCTGTTCATGCCGTCGGCTCCGACGACCTGCGTGAAACGATCCGAGCGATCGTGCGGGAAGAACTGCGCAAGCTTTTACCCTTACCACAGCCTGAAGTTGCCTCGATCGCTGATATCGTCCGAGAGGAAATACAGCAGTCTCTGGGCACCCCCGAGTCAGCGCAGCCACAGCCGCAAGCAGTGAGCTATGCCGCTGCAGCCCGACGCAACGCCCCCCCTCCTCGCCCACGTCAAGACGCCGCGCCACCCCAGCAGTTCCGCCGCCAGGCGCCACCGCCGCCGCCACCGACGTCATACCGCCCGCCAGCCGGCCAGCTATACACGCCGAGAAAGACCGACGTTTGGCGCACCCCCGACCACCGCCCACTCTGCTACCATTGCGGGGAAGCTGGCCACACTTACCGCCGCTGCCAGTACCGACAGATGGGACTGCGTGGGTTCGCCATCGACGCGCCGCGTCCACAGCGAGGGGAAAGACCACACGACATCGCCGACTACCTCGCGGGAACGCAATGGACGCCCCGACAACCTTCCCGTTCGCCGTCGCCAGGCCGCTACGTCTCCCCCCAACGCCGACCATACACTGGCCCAACGCGAGGCCGGTCACCCAGCCCGTATCCGGAAAACTAAGGGCAGCAACCGATGGAGGTGCGGTTGCTGTACGACGAAATACCGAAGATCCTCCGCCGCCGACGACAACGCCGCAACGACATCTAAAGAACACGCCGCAAGCCGAACGAAGCCCTGACGTCGAAACTTCACGGCCCGAAGAAGACCTGACGACACAACGACGAAGCAGCGGGACAAACCGACGTAGCCGTGATCCGACGCCGCGACCAAATCGAAACGGTAGGCGACGAACGAGTGACCTCGACGTTCTCATCGACGGCCACAACGTCACCGCTCTCGTCGATACTGGAGCCGACTATTCTGTCATCAGTGGACCGTTCGCGACGAAGCTGAAGAAAGTCAAGACCGCCTGGGAAGGCCCCGAAATCCGCACAGCGGGAGGTCACCTAGTAACGCCGGCAGGAATCTGCACAGCGAGGGTCTCCATCAACAACCGGATTTATCCCTGCAAGCTTCGTAGTCCTTCAGCATTGCTCCCGAGATGTCATCCTTGGTATGGACTTCTTAGGCCTTCATGGTGCAGTCATCGACCTCAGATCGAAGTCGATAACACTATCTACAGAAAAAGCATTACCGCGGTACACGCCGCCAGGGAAGCATGCCTTGAATGTGCTGGAAGACCAAGTCACCATTCCCCCTCGCTCCAGCGTCATCATTTCCGTCGGCTCTCAGAAAGTAGCAGACCTGGAAGGCGTCATTGAAGGCGACCAGCACCAGTTGATTAACCGCGAGATTTGCGTCGCAAGAGGAATAGCAGAGTTGCGGGGAGGCAAAGCAACAGTGATGCTCACAAATTTTAGCAACGAGTATAAGCACGTAAACAAAGGCACGACAGTCGCCTACATCGAAGAAATCACGGCTACGTCGATGGCTTTCGCCATCGCCGATTCTTCCGAGCCAACACCGACGAACCAAGCTTCTCAACCAGTTTTCGACGTTAATCCTAGCCTTCCGAAGCATAAACAAGAACAGCTCAAAACCCTGCTCTTGAAATACAGGGACTGCTTTTCGTCATCGTCAAGAATCCGCCAGACCCCAGTCGCAAAACATCGCATCATAACAGAGGAAAATGCTAGGCCACTCCGGCAGAGCCCGTACAGAGTTTCAACGCGAGAACGCGAATCCATAAAGAAACAAGTCGACGAAATGCTACGCGACGACATCATCCAGCCGTCGAAGAGTCCATGGGCGTCACCCGTGGTGTTAGTGAAGAAGAAAGACGGAACCCTACGCTTCTGCGTCGATTATCGCCGCCTGAACAAAATCACGAAGAAGGACGTCTACCCTCTCCCACGGATAGACGACACCCTGGATCGACTCTACAACGCGAGGTACTTTTCGTCGATGGACCTCAAGACCGGCTATTGGCAAATCGAAGTCGACGAGAGAGACCGAGAGAAGACTGCCTTTATAACACCAGACGGCCTCTTCGAGTTCAAGGTTATGCCCTTTGGTCTTTGCTCGGCACCTGCGACGTTCCAGCGCGTTATGGACACCGTGCTGGCTGGATTCAAGTGGCAGACTTGCCTTGTGTACTTGGACGACGTCATTGTGTTTGCCTCAAGCTTCGACGAACACCTCCGGCGCCTTGACACTGTACTACAAGCAATCAAGACTTCTGGCCTCACCTTGAAGCCTGAAAAGTGCCGCTTTGCATACGAGGAGCTGCTGTTTTTGGGTCACGTGATCAGCAAGGGTGGTGTTCGCCCAGACCCGCGGAAAACAGCTGCCATCGCTGCCTTCCCGCCCCCCACCGACACGAAAGCCGTGCGCCGTTTTCTCGGCTTGTGCGCCTACTACAGGCGGTTTGTCAAGGAATTTTCACGAATCGCCGAACCGCTAACTCACCTCACGAAGACCGACGTGCCATTCAAGTGGGAAACGGCGCAAATCGAAGCATTTGAAGAACTGTAACGACGCCTTCAGATGCCTCCGATACTAGCACATTTCGACGAATACGCCGATACGGAAATCCACACCGACGCAAGCAGCGTAGGACTCGGCGCCGTCCTTGTGCAGAAGACTGACGGGCAGGAAAGGGTCATCAGTTATGCTAGCCGGTCGCTATCAAAGGCAGAAACGAACTATTCCACAACAGAAAAGGAGTGCCTAGCGATCATCTGGGCTGCATCCAAGTTTCGCCCCTACCTCTACAGCAGGCCCTTCAAAGTTGTGAGCGACCACCACGCATTGTGTTGGCTAGCTAACTTGAAGGACCCTTCAGGTCGCCTCGCACGGTGGAGCCTACGACTTCAAGAATTCGACATTACCGTCGTTTACAAGTCCGGAAGGAAACACTCCGACGCTGACTGCCTGTCTCGCGCCCCCGTCGACCCACCGCCGCAGGACGACAAGGAGGACGACTCCTTCTTGGGAATCATAAGTGCCGACGACTTCGCCGAACGACAGCGAACGGATCCAGAACTCAGGGGCCTTGTGGAATACCTCGAGGGCAGGACCACCGTTGTTCCGAAGGTATTCACGCGGGGACTGGCGTCATTTTTCTTGCGCAACGGTGTTCTCCTAAAGAAGAACTTCTCACCGCTTCGAGCCGATTGCCTTCTCGTGGTACCCTCGACATTACGGCCAGAGGTCCTCCAGGCTCTGCACGACGACCCGACGGCTGGACACCTGGGTGTTTCTCGCACGCTAGCAAGAATACAGGAGAAGTACTACTGGCCGCGCCTTTCCGCCGACGTCACTCGTTACGTGAAGACCTGCCGGGACTGTCAGCGACGCAAGACACCGCCCACTAGGCCAGCCGGACTTCTGCAGCCTATCGAGCCACCTCGACGGCCGTTCCAGCAAATCGGGATGGACTTACTGGGGCCGTTCCCGACGTCCAATACCGGAAACAAATGGATCGTCGTAGCTACAGACTACCTCACCCGCTACGCCGAGACGAGGGCCCTGCCTAGAGGCAGTGCCGCCGAGGTAGCGAAGTTCTTCGTTGAGAACATCGTCCTGCGTCATGGCGCCCCAGAAGTTCTCATCACCGACAGAGGTACGGCGTTTACTGCTGACCTAACT
The DNA here is from genome assembly GCF_013339695.2 of Rhipicephalus sanguineus. Taxonomy (NCBI): domain Eukaryota; kingdom Metazoa; phylum Arthropoda; class Arachnida; order Ixodida; family Ixodidae; genus Rhipicephalus; species Rhipicephalus sanguineus. The sequence continues at coordinate 138,934,550 of NC_051185.1, forward strand.
CAGGCAATACTGAGATACAGCCAAACAAGCCACCGCTGGACCACAGCGTACCACCCACAGACAAATGGCCTGACCGAGCGGCTAAACAAGACCATCGCCGACATGTTGGCCATGTATGTCGACGTCGAACACAAGACGTGGGATGCCATCCTTCCGTATGTGACCTTCGCATACAACACGGCCGTCCAAGAAACGACGCAGATGACGCCGTACAAGTTGGTCTACGGAAGGAGCCCGGCGACGACGCTCGACGCCATGCTACCCAACGTCACCGACGAAGAAAACCTCGATGCCGCCGCTTACTTACAACGTGCCGAAGAAGCTCGACAGCTCGCCCGCCTGCGCATCAAGACCCAGCAGCACACCGACAGCCGTCGCTACAATCTTCGACGACGCTTCGCGGAATACCAGCCCGGCGACCGTGTTTGGGTCTGGACGCCGATACGCCGACGTGGGCTTAGCGAAAAACTCCTTCGGCGATACTTCGGGCCATACAAGGTTCTTCGACGCCTCGGCGCTCTTGACTACGAGGTGATCCCGGACGGCATTACGAACTCCCAGCGACGCCGCGCACGACCTGAAGTCGTCCATGTCGTGCGCCTTAAGCCGTTTTTTGCGCGTTAGCGAACTTGGGGACTCTATTTTTCTTCCTTTGTTATTGTAATTTATTTTTGTATGCACTTGTTTTTTTGCTCTCTTCTATGTTCTTTCACAAGCATCGGGACGATGCTTTTTCAGAGGGGGGCAATGCCACGCCCACTTCTTGTCTTGTTTTGATGTATTCGGGTTTGACCGGCAGGGACGGTTATCAACGCTCGACGCTGTCCGCGAAGCATTGTTCGAGAAGCTTCACGTCTATAGTAGATCGTTCTGTTAAGATTGCGCCCCGCACGCGAATGTTCCAGCTTTGTCTAGAGATAACGCCGCCACCAGCGATATTGCTGGAAAGTTCGATACCGCCTGTATAAAAGCCGACGCGATTGACCGCTTGTCAGTTGATCGACGGACGACGCCCTGTTCGCCGCTATCATTGTACAGCGTGTATTGCTGTAGCGCTAGTTCTCATTTTCCGGCCACAAGTTCGGCCAAATAAACAGTTTCATCCTGCAAACGCCGACTGCTGTCTTCGTCGACGTCACGACCACGTGACAATATAATAGATATGCGACTCTTCATCATATGAGTGTGCCTATACCACTTCCATATTTCTCTAGCGTCATTCCGTAACGTTTCGCTCAATGTGTCACCATCCCACGCATGCTTCGCATAACATCGATTCCCACGGTACGTGGGATCTGCTAAATTTTTCTTTTTTCTTTTTTCAAACTCTGCGGATACGCCTCACTTTAGACGCCGACGAACGCTACACGAAAGATGACAGACGCCGTGCCGACACCGTCCGAATACGGCGGAGCGCTGCAACGTAAAAGATGCGTAAAAAGTAACGCAACTTTGAGATACTTACGCCTGAAATGTCTTACGCGTGAAATGAAGGCGCCGGAGAAGCGCTTGTGAGAGGAGCAAGCGCGGGTTTGGCGACGCAGTGGCACCTCTCTCACGGGGCGAGTGCCAGCGGCATGTTTGCGAACCGTTTTCAGCGATTTCAAGTTAAATATTGCTATTACCTCTTCGGTATTTCTTTTAATTATACTATTTTAGACATCATTCGTGTATTTTAACGCAGTTTTGGGCTTTTATGGCCTTTTGTAGGGCCCTATTGACCAGTTGATGTTGAGCGTGATCACGCCGCATGAGATCTACGGATGGACTACAAGCTGGGCCCCTAAAGTGCTGGGCACATTAAAAATTAGGGCAGCTACGCAATAGTGACGCGGAGACAGTGGAAACAGCGCAGCTGGTGCCATTTCCCTCCTCCCTTCGCTCCTCCTCACCCTCGCATCACTACTCCATACACTCATTTGCGTTTCCCACACCCTTGCTATACTTTAATATACACGGTTCTTCTATGCTTTACCCTCTAACCTGCGCACTCCCTACCACTCACTCTTACTTCCCTTTCCCACCACCCAAATTACTATAACATACATGGCTATGCTATGTTTTCTTTATCTCTGTTTCTCGGTATTTCAGTCATTATTTAGATCTTTCCGCCCGTAGCAGCGCAATCATATGTTACCCATGAATGATTATTCCGCGGCCGCGCCTGGATAGCGGAGCGGTTACGACGCCCGCATTCGCACCGTGGGTACCCGTGTTCGAATCTTGCCTGGCCAGGGAATTTTATTTCATTTTATTTATTTCTTTTACTTTGCCCCTCCTTTGCTTCCTCGAACGCGTCGCTAGGCGACGCACTCGGCGAAGCCAGGCGGAGCTATACCAAGTGGCTGCTAGGCAACCCGAGTTTCCGCGAACTATTCAGAGCCGGACCTCAAGCTTTAACAACTCCGCTGTTAAAAAAAAGATGGCGTTCGCCTTCGAATTGTCTTAGGCGAACGTATATGGTCTTAGGAGAATGAATCCTCTGGAGAGAGAGAGAGAATTTTTGTTTGAAGGCAGAGAGGTCGGCCTGAGCTAGTGCGCTCTAGCCTGCTACTCTGCACAGGGGAAAAGGGAAAGGGGAAAAAAGGACTGATGAGGGGTGATTATGGGGAGAGGAAAGAGATATGCGTACGTACAATAACCACGTGACATAGTGGTTTCGTTATAGTCTCGCGTCCAGTTCTGTGCTCTTAAGAAAACCTATCACAGCCCCTGATAGCATTTGGTGACTTTGTCTGGTCGCACATAGCTGACAAAATACGAGTCTCACTAAGTGCTGCCACACCGATTTCTGAAACGTTGAAGCGAGCGCATTACGTTGCGACACGTAAAATGGGCAGTCACAAAATAGATGTGCTGTTGTTTCAGGCAACTTGGCATCGTTCACGATTCAGGCTGTCTGCACGGCCGATGAGGTATCGTCTTAGGCGAACGCATAAGGAGATGGCTGGCCGCTGCAGTTCGGATCACGTCCATGTTCTGTCTGTCCAGCTCTCCGAATGTCCTTCCTCAGCGTCCGAGCTGAAAACGGAAGGAGCGCGTGCATCTGCTTGCAGAGGAGCACGGGAGCGTCTGTTGGTGGTCTAGGGACTCTATATCCTGGCGCTTTGTGTTTACGACACGATATTTTCCGAACAAAAAGAGGTACACAGCCTCGATGTAAAAACTCAAGACTACCATATGATAAAAGGCTGAACGTCGACTAGCCGACGATACAAGAAACGTCCATTATTACAAAACAGCGCATAGAAATGCGGATGTGACCGGCGCACCTTCTAAGGCCGCTCCGAGAGCCGCAGACGCGGGTTTTCTTGCGTACAACAATGCCGCCACCCAAATCTGTAACTCATAATAAGCTTCGCATGAAAATTGAGGCCGACTTAGACTACTGTATAATTGCTTTGACATTGCAGCACGGTGAGGTCTCCAAGACATCGAGGTAGCAGCAATTCAACTGAGTAGATCCCAATAAAACTGAAAGGTGGTTTGGCAGCGCCAAGCAATTTAGAATTGTGCGAAAGTCGCAATACTACGTCATCATTCTAAGTAGTACTAAAGGCCGATACTTGTAATATTACGCCCCATTTCGAGTCATAATACCACGCAGTATTGTGCGAGGTAATATTAAGACAATTTTCCAATTGCGCGGTGTGTTGAGGATGAGCAAAGGCTATGTTGCGAATGTCTCCACTCCGTTTTCATCGCGCGTAAGCTTAATTCTTGCATTGGCCAGGGCGAGCTTTTGGGCTAGACCACGGAAGTATAGGGGGCGGGCCAGTGACATTCTGGGAGTGGTTATGGGCGTTCGTCAACTCCATCCTTAAATTGGGTAAAATAAATTTTCAGGTTGAGCCACCAAAATTTCCGGAGCTGGTGAAGTTCATTTCGATTTTGGAAAGTGAGCAAACGCATTCTTGAAACGTCCTAACCCATATTTGGACATGGACCGAAACAAATTTCACCGAAGTTCGAGTAATCTTATCAACAATCAAATCTGGTCAACGTGATCCCAAGGTCAAATTTTGGGTGGCCCCTCACACTTCCGAGGCATGCCCAATGTACTGTAGGATACGAAACCATTCATATTCTGCAAGGCCATTGCCAAATTATGCGTTGCTTGTTGCGTTGCCATGCCTGTCAACGCTGACTCCAGCTGAAGCAACGTGCTCATCCCTGAAATTCGCAAAACTGAGAGCTGTATACAGCGGTCCTTCCACATAGAATGCTCAGTAGCCCTTAAGTTCTGAGCGCCCAGCAACTGAGCATGTGTTTACAACAAGACGACGATTTGCACTACAACGTACTTAACTACGGAAGAGCTGCGTGCAGCTCTCCTGAAACTCATCCCGATATTCATCCCTCTTTCCTTCCGACTGGAGCCACTTATTTTGCAAACATTACACTCAATACTTATCCTGCTCTGCCACCATTGTTTCTACATGAAATCATGCGACTTCTATGTAACTGCGATTTCGGAATTTGTATAAAACGCGATGGCCATGACGGATCAATAACCTTGCCGACAAAGCATTGCCGCTTTTAGCAAACTGTCTTGCTAGGGTCCCCTGCGAGTAAATTTTTCTTCGTTTTTCTTGCAAAGAATTATGGATTGCAACAGGAGGAGGAGATCACTCGCACTGAGCATCAGAACGTCCGCTGCAGGCGTTTGGAGACAACCTACAGGAGTGAAGACGCAAGCTTATCACTACGGTGTTATAGATTAAAATAATCTTTATTAAACCATGGCCAGGCAAACCGCTATGGCACACGCATCTGTACCTACGCATACAACACTAAGTCGTGCACTAAGTACATGCAGCACGCTCGATATAGACAAAACAAAAGAAACATGTCAGATTTTCTCCAGTTTCGCATATTTTAAGCTTTGCGCGGCGTAGTGCAAGCTTAGCTAATTTTTTTTTTCACATTGACGAAGAATGCACCAGCGGAGTAGTGGTGAGGACGTCCACAGCTCAAACCTTGCCTTTGGAAGATTTGAGCTTGAGTTGATTTACCACCAGTACAATGCATGTACAAAGAGTGGCCAGGAAGACAGGGAAAAATCTACATAAACTATAGGATATTTTCGTACAAATGGCTTGAGAACCTACGGTTCTTTAGTGAATAATTTCAAACAGCTTTTTCTTCGTTACAGACCACACATGCTCTTCGGTCAACTCATATTTGTTTAGTATCTTTGCCAGGGTCTTTTTCAGCACCTGAAAGCTGTACCTGGTACATGGTCGTGGAACGTTCGTAATGACAGGTGCAACGAGATGACGCATTCAGCAGGAAGTTGGCAAAAGCGCGCTGTGTTGTTTTACGTTTATGAATTTCTGTCCGAAATCCATCAAGTCAGAACACGCGCTACGTGCTATCACAAGTATGCCATCTATGCGCACTAACAATTTCTCTGTCGACTGTCGACACCACAGAGTGACGTACTTTGGTGTATTATTCGAAGTGGTCTATAACCAATTTTACAAGTAATCATCAAGTGGTCTTAGCATAGAAGTTTATTGCCTCACGAGTCGATTGCTGCAAACACTTCTGGAATCCTATCTATCTATCTATCTATCTATCTATCTATCTATCTATCTATCTATCTATCTATCTATCTATCTATCTATCTATCTATCTATCTATCTATCTATCTATCTATCTATCTATCTTATGTGATGTAGCCGCGCACCTTTTACTGCTCTCCGCGTTTCGTGTTCTCTGTCTATACCAAACAAAGTCACGAAATACATAGGTGTAGCACAGACAAGAGAGATAAATCGCGATATCCCTGTCATGTACTACGTCACCAGGTAAATGATAAGGAGATGCTTTGATGCCATGGTGGCAATATCCGTACCTTGCTACCTAACGCCTTAATAAGTGCAGCTGAAAACTCGTGTTCTTTCCTGACATCAGCATTATGTCCATAGGTTGGGTACATTTGTTTGACACATAAGAGGCGAAAGAATATACTAGTATGTGCACTGTACGCGAGAGCTGTATGGAAAACCACTTATGCTCACAGTGCTCAGCCTCTATAGAGGCAGCTTAGCGGTCAACAACTAAGCCTCTGTTTATAACAAAAGAATAATGACTTCGAAGGGTATTTACTCGGTGTGCAGCTGTGCTTAATATACGGCTCATCTAATAGTAGTGCTAGTGAATACTGAGTAGCACAAATCGACGGTAATTGGAGCCAATTGACATGAAAGGCTATACTTAATCCTCATCGTGTTCTACCGTCGTAGTTTCTCAATTTATTCATGCAACATCTCGCAAGCTACGCCGCTACTAATTGTCTGAAACGCTATACTGACGAAGAATGAATGACCTATCCGGCGAAGCATTGCCCCTTTTAGCAAGGTGCCTTGCTAGGATCCCCTGAAAGTAATTTTTTCATCTTTTTTGCGCACAGAGCTATGACATCAAGAGGCTGGGAATCCTTGGGATTCGAAATGTCCGCTGCAGATGGCTAATAAACCGTTCAGCTTCAGCGTTGCACATACGTCCCACTTTTCCTTGGCTTGTTTGTAAAACTTAATTGTTGGTCCCGAGAGCCGCGACCAGCGCGCATTGGGCTCCTCCCAGTTTGCGAGGGGCAGGCTGAACCCGACCGCCGCATCGTGGGCTCTGTGAACGGCCCAAAGCTGATCCCCGTTGTTGGGGGCTTCTGATGGCACTTTTTCTTTTGCAGAAAACATTTTCTCCCACATCAACCGTCGCAGTTAGTGCAACACTAAATTGCTCTTATGTAACGTAAGTTTTTGTAAGATTGAGAAAAATTGTTTTACCACAGTCTCCAAAGGTGGCGGTAGTGCCACAAAGCCGTTCAATTTTGTTCCGTTCTTTAGGAAAGATTGTGAGTTTTGCTTTCGTTCAGATAAAAAAATTTGTGCAGCTTGCACTGAGTCACGCAAGGCTGGGGCACAGCAGAGCTGGTTGGAACTCGGCTTGTCCTGTTATGACTAGGCACACGTGCACTCAAAAGCCGATGCATGCACGTGATCACATTACAAATTAAGAGTATTCGCTAGGCATAGTTCAGGTTCGATTGCGTGACTTGTTTGAACACGAAAGTGTTTTATGCCGCGGTCACCACGGCTCCACTGACGTATTTCTGTCACGGATATGACGTTGTAAAATATAGAGAATAACAAATGGTAAAGAAAAACTAGAAGAAAAAGTTCGTCACCGAGAGTCGAACTTACGACCCCTCGCTCCGCAGCGCGCGGCACGAAACGATTAGACCGCTTTTTTCGCTATGCTAACGGCAAGCTATTTATATACACCATTTGCCGGTGCGGGTACTCTGAGATCGGTGGTTCATCAGCATGCTTTCGTTATCACTAGCGAGATGGCGAGAAGGGCTCGCAGAGCGCACTTTAAAGATCGCCGCCCCACGCGTCGCGATGAGTGCGCGCTTCTACAGGGCGTGGTCGTCCATGCGCGCGCTTATCTCGTGATGGTGGTGATTCGTATGTCTCGTGCTCTGACAGCAAGTTTGCGTTGAGAGCACGAACGTCACTTCGCTCACTGCAGCGTCGGCTTTTGCGAAAGGAGCGCACTGCTCACACAAAAATAGGTTACAACTGTGACAGTTAGTTCGCGCTCAACCTGTGTATGTTTGTTCCGTGCGTCTTTTTTGCTTGAGCAGCGCGTTGCAAGTTTCGACCTGCTTGCCGTTCTTCGCGTGACATTACAATTTATTGCTATAGCATTCATTCCTTCGTCCTTGAGGCGAAAGAATGCCCGACAAACGCTCAACTACGTCTGTGAAGACACGTTTTCGCTTTCATGTTATACCCATTCCTATGACAGAGGGATCAGCCATGTTTTAGATGCGAAACGTCTCTTGCTCGGGGGTATGTCCCGCGGTTTGGGCGTCCGCACTCACACTACGCATGCGCAACTCTCCTCCTTCCCTCTCTCCAACAGCTGCGCGTTACTCTTTCCACTTCTCTCCCACCACCTGTTCTCGCTTCTCCTGCGTTCTCGCTTCTGCTCTCGCTGCGCATGTGCTACTCTCCTCCTTTAGTCTCCTCTCCTTCAAGTGGTGGAGCGCTGCGCGCGTTCCGTCCAGCACTTGCTTCGGTTGACTCCTCTGAAATGCGGGCTCGGCATGCCGAAATTCTCTCCTGCGAAAAGCCGCGCTGAGAGCCAGCGCATGCGCGTCCCCTCCCCCTCTCTCTCTCCTCTCCTACGCTACCCCCCTCTCGCGCGCCTGTCGACCGCGCTACCCGCTCGCCCTGTGAGAATTAACAGCCAGGCTAGAGGGAAGGCACGACGCGCGTAGTGTTCCTCTTCGCGTTCCACGACGCGAGGTCGGTAGCATGCCCAACGAACGCCAACGGAACGCGATCGTGCAAGTACTCCGGCTTCACATCGCCTCATGGTCTCCTTTAGCAGGGAGAGGGTGTAATTTTTTTCTATTTCTTCCTTTCTCTCTCAATCTCTTTCTTTCTCGCTCTTTCTACCTTTTTATCTATTTCTTCAATTTCTTTCTTTCCCTCTCTATTTCTCGCTTCCTCTTTCTTACAATTTCTTTCTCTCTCTTTTCAGCTTTCTTTCTCTTTCTGTCTTGAAGAAGACAGAAAAGAAGACGCAACAGTACAGTGCTTAGTATATAAAAACCACTCAATTCTTCGCCAATCCCCCACAGTGGGTGTGAGCCACAGTTGAAGGTGAACAGGAACAACTTCTTAGAGGGAGAGGAAGAAGAGGGACTGAAATAAACAGCAATGGCGACCATATTCGCACCATATTAAAATTCCAGCATTTAAATCATCAGTGAAATAGTAAAGTATGTCAGTCACGAGCAATAGAAGCCGCAATCACAAGACTACGTTGTCAGACTCCCTATCTAAATTTTTATCTACACAGAGCTGGTCTGGCAGCTTCGCCTAATTGTCCTTTTTGCGGAATACGTTAGACAACGCAGCACTTTCTCATTTTCTGCAAGAGGTACTCTACCTTGCGCAAAAATACCTTAGGTCTTGTTTTCCGTCTGCTTAGATTAGAATTAAATGAACAAAATGTACTGTCCTTCGGGGCTTTTTCTCTTGGCCACAGTAACGGGAAGATTGCTGTTGCATTGCAGGAGTTTCTTAAAGGTTTAAGAAGATTTAGATTATAAAATTTACCTTTCCAATTATTATTTCTACTTTTACCCTTTTACCCCCAAATTATCGGTTTTATTGACTCAATTCTATTCTATATATTATTATTAGTAGAATTTTAATTCTTATTCATTTATACATCTTTCTTATTAATTAAACAAAGTTTGAACTTCAATTCCAATTTAAAAAGGAACCGGTCCTTGGCCAATCCCCCAATGTGGGTATGAGCCACAGATGCCAGGGTCTACTCTACTCTACTCTACTATATTCGCTTGATGATTCTGGGTGTCCTTACTATTTTAGAGCAATCTATTACAGTATCCCGTGCTACGCATCCGAGCAGCGCCAATTTTCCGACGACCATGAGCGTCGATGTCGCTGCAAGCCGTGTGGATGATGTCAAGACGGTGAGCGTTATGTGCTGCGTCTATGGTGGAAAGTTGACCTGTTCGCGTGAGCTTTGACTGTTCGGCGAGACATCGCCTATTAGTGAAAGCTTTTCAAATGAGTGAACACGAACCTAAAGCGGCCATCGCGCATACTGCTGGGCTGCATAGGGAAGATACACCACAGGAAGCTAGACTAGCAGGAGAGGAGATAGCCTTCACTGAAAAAAACAGCGCTTTAAGATGCAACGATATTTTTCAAGATGTAATGATGTTACAGGAAAAAAAACAGCAAGCAACGAAAGCATCTGTTGGAGATTACGATGCAGAGAGGCCTTGACCAATCTCTAGAAGCACCAATGCAATTAATCAAGCCTGAGGTCTACGATGGATCCTGATCAATGAATGCTCAAGCCTGGCTTCACTTTTATGAATACGCGTGTGATCGGAATATTCGGCAACACGATCGTGATAAAGTTATGAACATGCGGTTCTACCTAGAAGGCGTTGCGAATATATGATATTGCCACCTGGTGTCACAATAACGTCACAAAGAAAGACGTGTACCCGTTGCCTCGGGTCGACGATTCTCTAGACAGGCTCAGGCGCGCAAAGTACTTCTCCTCAATCGACCTGAAAAGTGGCTATTGGCAAATAGAGGTCGATGAGCGGGACCGCGAAAAAACTGCTTTTGTAACTCCGGACGGCCTTTACGAATTTCGAGTGCTCCCTTTCGGCCTCTGTTCCGCTCCGGCCACATTCCAACGAATGATGGATACCATTCTCGCTGACCTCAAATGGAAAAGTGCCTTGTCTACCTGGATGATGTCGTTGTCTTTCGGAAACGTTTGACGAGCACCTACGTCGCCTTCGGAGTGTCTCGAAGCCATTCGATCGGCTGACCTCACCCTCAAGCCTGAGAAATGCCATTTCGGCTACGAAGAGCTAAAGTTCCTCGGCCACGTTGTGAGCGCTGCTGGTGTTCGGCCCGATCCCGAGAAGACTGCTGCCGTGGCTGCTTTTCCAGCCCCTACGGACAAGAAAAGTCTTCGACGATTCTGGTCTGTGTGCGTATTATCGCCGCTTTATTGAAAATTTCTCTAAGATTGCGGAGCCACTAATCAGACTTACGCGTGACGACGCACCATTTATATGGGCTGACGAACAATCGACTGCCTTTGCGGAACTGCAACATAGATTGTCTTCTCCTCCTGTACTTGGCCATTTCGATGAGGACGCTGATACAGAGGTACGCAACTGACGCCAGCAACATTGGTCTCGGAGCTATCCTGGTGCAAACTCAAGATGGGACCGAAAGAGTTATCGCCTACGGGAGCCGAACTTTGTCACGAGCCGAGATCAACTATTCAACGTCAGAGAAGGAGTGCCTCGCGGTAATATGGGCTATTACGAAGTTTAAGCCTTATCTCTACGGGCGCCCATTTAAAGTTGTGACTGATCATCACTCTTATGCTGGTTGGCTAACCTCCGAGACCCTTCTGGCCGATTAGCAAGATGGAGTCTGCGACTTCAGGAATTCGACGTCACCATCGTATACATGTCAGGTAGAAAGCATGAAGATGCCGACACACTATCACGAGCCCCTCTCGAGTCTGAAAGTGCAGCCGCAGAAGACGACAGCGCCTTCCTGGGGACTCTCAGCGGGGCGGATCTGATCGCTAAATAACGAACGGACGCTGAGTTAAGGCTCATCATTGATCATTTAGAAGGTGGCACCGCGTCAATCCCTCGTCCTATTTCGCGAACGTTGCCGTCATTTTGCTTACGAGAGCGCATATTATACAAACTGAACACCGGTGTCGGCAGCAGATCTCATCTTCTAGTCGTGCCTCAAGGCCTTCGCGATGACATCCTGTTAGCTTGCCACGACGAGCCGACATCTGGACATCTGGGCTACTCGAGGACTCTTGATCGGGTGCGACAACAATATTACTGGCCAAACTGGCTGCTTGCGTCAAGCGCTACGTGAAAGGATGCCGTGAATATCAGCGTCGCAAGTCGCCACCTTTAAAACCTGCAGGCCTCCTACAACCCATCGATCCACCACGTACGCCGTTTGACCAGGTTGGGATGGACCTCCTTGGGCCGTTTCCTTTGTCCTACTCCGGAAACAAGTGGATCATTGTCGCCACTGATTACTTGACCCGCTACGCTGAGACGAAGGCACTACCCCGCGGGACAGCATCCGAAGTCGCCCAGTTTTTCATGCATCACATTGTGCTTCGTCACGGCGCCCCGTCATTCATCATCACTGACCGACGGACAGCGTTTACGGCAAAGCTCTTGGACGACATCTTCAAGCTCAGTTACACGAACCACCGGAAGACCACTGCGTACCACCCTCAGACTAATGCTTTGACAGAAAGGCTCAACAAAACGCTGGCGGACATGATCTCTATGTACGTGGATGCGCAGCATAAAACGTGGGACGAAATCCTACCGTACGTAACGTTTGCGTACAACACCGCAACACAGGAAACGACTCGATTCACGCCATTCCGCCTCGTTTATGGTCGAGATGTTCAATCCATGGTAGACGCCATGATTCCTTATGACGACACCTCCCAGCACGAGCAGTTAGCTCCTGACGTCGAAGATTACATTCAGCGCGCAGAGGAAGCGCGTCAACTGGCCCGCGTGCACATAAGAACGCAGCAGTGTGCAGATGCACGAAGGTACAACATCCACCATCGACAAGTTACCTATGAACCTGGTGACCAAGTTTGGATTTGGACTCCCATTCGACGACGAGGTCTCAGCGAGAAACTCCTGAGCAAGTACTTCGGACCGTACAAAGTACTAAGGCGTGTGAGCGAAGTTAACTATGAAGTTATCCCAGATGGAGGCTCAGCATCGTCCCAACGCCGTGTACCGCGCACAGAGGTTGTACATGTTGTACGCCTAAAACCATATTTTACGCGGTGATTATTTTTGGTGACTATTTTCGTCGTGCAGCAAACTTTCTTTTCCCTTTGCCGTTGTCGGTTAGCTCTCCAAAGGACTGTGAACTGCGTTTTTTGCTTTTATTGCGGACCCCAGACCTCATTTTCTTTCGCGTGCATCTTCGCTATGTGTTATGACGTATTTCTTTCACTTTTTTTTCTCTTGTTCATTTTTTTTTCCTTATCGGCCTCTTCAGTGCATCTCCTGTGTATCAGCATCGAGTCGATGCTCCGTTGGGAGGGGGAATAATGCCACCTGGTGTTTTGAGCCAGCATGCCGTGGCAAGCCGAAAAGGCGAAGAAGACGAAGGCGAGGAGCGCTAGCCGTTGGACCGTGTCTGTCATTCGCGTCTTGCTGTTCCGGTGTTCTTGCCCTACAACGCCCATAAGTGCGTGACAATATGAGATACGAGCAACGGAAGAGGCAGGACCTATTTGGGCTTATTGCAGGCAGAACATTCTAGCGACATTTTCTGAGAGCAAGTTTCAATGTTGAGACCGTGCAATAGCCATGAAGTACCTCTCGGGCCCGCTTACGTTTTCGAGAAGTGGAGGCTATTGCGTGCAGCTGACTGCACTCTCCGACACATCACTTGTGTGCCGCGTGACAGTACCTTCCTAAATGCATGCAGCACAATGTTCAGCTGGGAGCGCCGCAAACGCCAAGAGGAGCCACTGCAGAGTATGAAGCTGTTGCAAGGTAAATGTAACTGGTAGCGAAGCTTCCATAGAAGCCCATACGTTCAGAAAATGGCTGCTCATCAGCTGCTCACGGTGCTTAGCGCCATCTGTGTGAGGAGGGAACACTTCCGGAGGAACAAAAAATAAAGCGGATGTGACGCAAAATCTGGTAAAAATGACGTCATGTTGTTGGCACTGACGCAAAATTTGAATTCGAAATAGTTTTCTTAGGCCCCTGATCGCTAAGGACTCGCGCGACGGCGAGCCGGCAAGCCCTTGGCGAGTGCGCTTGCAGGCAATGCTAGCTAAACTAATATCGACTCATGACTAAACAGCGGTGTTTAAGTGTACCGCCGTTAATTCCCCTTGGTTTTACCAGGACACCTTAGTCTTGGAGCTTTCATTCTGCGTTCGTGTCATCTTCCACAGCACGAATAAAGTAGGCAGCTGCGTACCTCTCATGTTTTCAGCATTGCTTATTTGCTTCGCACATGCGCAGGGGACTTAAAGAGCGTATTTCATGTGCGCTTCAGTTCAAACGAGAAGAAATGACGCCTTATCACGCCAAAATATTGATATTTCAGTTTTATTTAATCGTCGCATAAACGCAATTTTATCACACATACACAATGGGCAGCAAATGTCGCAATAAGTACAAAACGTGCATACACTACGTGCACTATGTTTGGCTTTATGTTCCGATAAATGAACCTTACCTGTAACGTATCAAGGAATTCGAATTGTAGCGCGACAGATAACTTAGCGATCTGCTCACAGATAACGGGAAATATAGTAGGCACCACGTGTTCACGAAGAGAACCGGGCGGCAGGAATACTGATCCATGAAAATCCAACAAGCACACTACTCCGAACTGTTGGCCCGGTGTCTTATCTAGAAGAGAGGGTTCGGCAGGCGCACGCGTGTTGTTATTGCATTCTTGGACATCACATCGTTTCCGCGAGTACCGAGGAAAGCGTTCGGCGTTAAATGTTAGCCGCGCCGTGCCGTTGCCCTTTGAACACCGTAAGCGTGTATCCACACGACGGACTTATCCGCGGAAATCTCGTCCGCGGACGATCGTTCCGCCGCCCGTCCGGCTGCGAAGCACATCCAGACGACGGACGAAGCGAGTAGACGGACGCGCCGCAGCAAAAAAACATGGCGGCACTGTCTGAAGCGAGAGCTGCCCGCTTCGAATCTTTAAGCTCTTCGTCGCGCATTGCGTGGGCTGTTAGTCCCAAACTGACGATTGTGTCGGCTTTAGGTTTGTGTCCTCAAGCTTCGCCGGCAACGTATTCAAGACAATTCGGTACTGTTTCTAAGCGCCGTACTCGTTTTCTGAGAGCTGTAGGCTTAGCGAGTACCTCTATTGGCAGAACATGAGCTCGGTGATCTGCGATAGCTACCAAATCTCAGAGGTTATAATAATGTGCGAATGCTTGCTTGTTCTTTTTTCTCTGGATGGCGCGAGCAGTCTGAAAGTCGAAAACACATTCATCGCTAGCAAAAGTATTGAAGGTTTTTATGTTTCCGTCTATGGCGCAGAGCTTCTTTTAAGTTGAAGATGGAGTTACTAATGGAGTTCCATACGAGAAAAAGAAAAAGCAGCGCTTGTTGCCAGACCGATAATGGCACCTTCGGCTAAATCTGTTGTGTTATTCCGCGCGAATCCGAATGCGAAAAAGAGCTTGGCATTTTCCGTCCGCGACGTCCGCGGACGAGGCACGGATGGCACAAATCCGTGACGCGGGGTCACGTGATGCGCCGTCCGCGGCGGAAAAGACGGATTCGGTCCGTCGTGTGGATACACCCTAACCAACACGTTCACCAACGATGAAACGCACCTCGCAACTTCGCGCACAGCAAAACTGAAATTCTCACCACAGTAATTCGCAGAACGCATGCAAGTGCGAACCACCAGAACACGAGAGGGGGCGTGTTGGCGCAGACGAACTTACGAGCGCGCCTTTCCATGCACCGCAAGGGCTGCACTGAATAACAATGACGTCAGCGTCTCTTCATGGGGCGCTAAGAAAAAGGTTTATCGTAATAATTAAACACTGTCATATATTATTGGCAACTTGCACCTACATAATATTGTTCGGGAAAATAATGTAATTTGTAAAACATAAAGATTCCTTTACCTTTGAATAAATCTTGGTTTTTTCTCTATTAGTGTTTGCTCCCTCCCTACATAGTCGCGCTTCAATCGCAGCACCCATAACTCCCTTTGCTGGTGTCGTTGGCAATAGGTCTTGAACCGCTTTTCGCACGAAGCTTCGCGACCTATTTGGATGGACCTTGGCTGTTGTTCGTTCAAGAGCGACAGTTTTTGGTGACAGAAGTGACCACCGCTGAAATGTTTGCAGCAACAGGGTCGCGAGACACATTCAGCAAACCCGGCTCATCTACTGAAAACAACACCAGACATCAGAAGAAAACGAAATATATTCAAGGAAGTTCTGACGTCCCCTCGTCCCAAATTCGAGAAAATTTTTCTGACTGACCGTGCCAAGCTAGTAAACGTGCCTGCACAAATCATTGGGAAGGACTCGACAGGTCTTCTTTTCAGTGGAGCGTCAATCACTGCCATTAACGAGGACGTGATCCCTGAGCTCAACACAAGAAAAGATTGTCCTGTCAGTGTGTGTGGATATGATGGAAGTAACTGTATGATGAATGGGCAGAGATCTTTAAGTGTCATGGCAAGAGTACGACTATGAAAGCACTGGTTCTTCACGGGGTGAGATATCAACTTTTTCTTGTCCCGATTGGTTATGGGAGAATTGCGTTTGAACCTATATTGGGATGGGCAAGTTACTGCGCAAGATGACCGCGAGCTGCCTATCTTCGCAGCCGTGGACGAAAACCACCGCAAGCCCACTGCAGCAGAAGACGTCACTCGCATGTATCCTGAATTACTTTACATAGGTGGATACGCAAAGCCAACGTCAAAGTTTCAAGTTTCATTTGAGCTCCGAGATGCGACCGTAGTGAAGCGGAAGGTCTATAACACGTCGAGATAAAAGAAGCTGTGGCTGAACCAAGAGTTACAGAAAATGATTGACGCCGGCGTCATGCGCCCTTTCTCATCCCCTTTTGCTTCGCCAATAGCCCTCGCACCTAAAGAGGACGGAACATTTTGTCTCTGCATCGACTACAGACAGATAAACAAGCAAACTGACCACCTTCTATATTGTATGCCGCATATTGACGAAATAATAAAAAAGCGGAGGCTGCAAAATGTTTTCTCGGCTTGACCTTTCCAAGGGCTTCTGGCAAGTGCCCCTGCAAGATGAAACAGTGAAGTTCGGCACGTACATAGGCCGTTTGATGTGTATGAGTACAATCGACTCCCAGTTGGCTGGAAACATTCTCCAGCCTTGTTTCAGAAGATGTTGAAAAGTGTTTTAACGCCACACTTGGGAATCTTGTGCAACCTTCACGTTGACGACATCCCCGTGTACTCACGGTCAGAATAGGAGCACTCTGAACAACTTGAAAAAGTGTAACACGCTGTTAGTGACGCGCACTTCAAGATAAACGAGAACATGTAAATTCTTTAAGCTAAAGTTGTTTTCCTTGGAAGAGTTTTCAAGGCAACTACCATAATTACAAAACAGGAGCCCGCGCAAAGGATGAGGAAGCTTACAAAACCACATGCTATTCAGTCATTTGGACTTTTTGTAGGGCTTGCAGGCGACTTCAGGGGTTTTATTAAACATTTCTCGAAGATGACGAAGTGCTTGGCGGAGCTCCTGGAGAAAGAAGTGCCTTTATTTGCACCAAAGAGGACGAAATGGCTTATCAAGAACTTTCAAAACGTATATGAGCGGACTCTGTCCTTACCCTACGAGGCTATTGTTTACCTTTTCAGATAAATTCCGATGCTTCTAATTACAGCACAAGGGCTGTTTTGTATCAAAGAGACGTCACTTCACCTCCAGCTCAGCAGCTGAGCATTATAACATACAATATTAAACCTTCAACCGTACCCAGTAGAATTAGTCAACTGAGAAGGAGTCTCTTGCCGTTTTAATAGATGTCCGCTACTTGCGATCATACATCGACAGAAGGAAGTTTGCATTGTACACGGATCATCGCGCACTAATGCACCTTTTGAATATTTCGTAACCCAGAGGGAAATTGGCCTGATGGGTCAATGAACTTCAGCAGTACGACATTGACGTTTTCCATCGTGCAGATAGTCATCTCACACACGCCGATGCCCTGACTCGATTGGTAGTCTATGCCCCGCGTGGAATCGTAAACTTGAGATCATAGGAAGGTTGTGACAGTCTGCACTTCAATGATGGCAAGTTCATTCTACCAGACACAATGATTCTAAAAATGCTTACCTTGTACCCCGACAACACGGAATCAGGTGGTGATGATGGCTTATGGCGAACGTATCGCAAACTTCTGAAATGATTGCCATAGAAAAACATGAAAGAGGACATGGAAGATTATGTCATATCGCGACACTTCTGTGAACAAAGCCAAATACCGCCCTCGAACCGTCGAGCTCGTCTATCCAAACCACTCGGACAAACCCTTCGAAATAGCGACCGTGGACTTTACGGATTTAAAGAAGATGAATCCTGAAGTTCGTAAGACAGTTTTTCTGGTTGCAATATAACCGAGCAACATAATGCTAGCGGCGCGTCCTGGGCAAGAAGACGCTAACCGTATCATGCATGGTTTTCCATGAGCGAGCGATATTCTCGACGCTGAAAGTTGTCATATCAGACGACGGACCCTCATCCTTAAGCAAGAAGCTTCAGCATTGGGCAGACAGCCGTGGCATTACGCAACGCCGTTGCGCTCCACTTCAACCGCAGGCAAATGGAAGCGCCATCCGTGCAATTCTTGTTCGTATATCACCATGTATTATGCTCCTCTTCATGTTTATGAGGTGATACTTGTTGAGAAGTCGTTGGTGGCTGTTGCACGCATGCGTTCCCCTCTTGCTGTTGCCTTTTGGTGTACAATAAAACCTGCCCACTCTCTGCATATAAACTTTAGCTTGAAGTGAGCGCTCGTCTTGTCTAATTCTTCTTGTGTATTTTGTGCATTTTGCGCTTCCAAATACCTCCATGCATCCAACGTTAAAAGACAGATGGAACTGCTAAAAACGGCTGTCGCTCAGCGCAACAGAACACAGACGACGAGTCTTCACTCCTGCCCACATTTTGGTGCTTATGGCGAAGTTTCGCTATTGCAGACAGACGAAGAACTTAGAATCGATGACCAACTGCAACTGTTTGTACATAGGTTGCGGAGTTCTTCGCTACATAGGCGGTACACGAAGATGTACAGGCACAGAAAAACACAACCAGAGCAAGTGGGCGTAACCGGGAAAGACGCATTGTAAGAGATTGTATGAGACTGCAAGACGCAACACTACATTTCTTAGAGAGAGAAAGAAAAATAAAAAGTAACAGCGACAGTATTCGCTTCATGATTCTCAGGATCGTTACAATTCTATCTTTCTCTCTCTCTCTACCTATTTATTTCTGAGTATTTGTATCTTTCTTCTCTGTATTCCTCTTTTTCTCTACATGTATCTTTTTCTTTCTCTTCATTTTTCTCTCTGTGGTCGTTCTATCGCCAATCCGAGTTATTGCATGCCTCGCCGGAGAAATTGGTGCAGCGGGAGAGCGCCTACAGGGCGTACGGATTCGGGGAGCCAAGGAGAAGGTGAAGATGACAAACCAGTGCGCGCCTGTATGATGGTAAGTGTTTCTTGTCTACGTCGCGACACGGACAAACGGCGGCAATAGCAGCTATGTTGTAAAAACTGGCCGCTCATAATACCGCGTAACTCGCTCTCGTTAATGTTTTATAGCAGAGATGTGATACTCAAGGTTTACAGTGTTCCGTAGATAGAAAATTGTCATCGTCGTCAACCGGCACGTGTTTAATGACCGCCCAATCAATCTGTACAGATGCTTAACCAGAGAAGCTTGAACGGGCGGATCCTAATAGCCATGTATAGTATAGTATAGTATAGTATAGTATAGTATAGTATAGTATAGTATAGCATAGCATAGCATAGTATAGTATAATATTGCCACGCCCGCTTCTGCTTTTATTTTGATGTGTTCGAGTTTGACCAGCAAGGACGGTTATCAACGCTCGACGCTGGCCCCGAAGCAGTGTTCGGGAAGCTTCACGATTCTGGTAGATCGTTTTGTTAAGATTGCGCGCCGCACGCGAATGTTCCAGCGTTGTCGAGAGATAACGCCGCCACCAGCGATATTGCTGGAAAGTTCCATAGCACATGTATAAAAGCCGACGCGCTTGACCGCTTGTCAGTTGATCGACGGACGACGCCCTGTTCGCCGCTATCATTGTACAGCGTGTATTGCTGTAGTTCTAGTTCTGATTTTCCGGCCACAAGTTCGGCCAAATAAACAGTTTCATCCTGCAAACGCCGACTGCTGTCTTCGTCGACGTCACGACCACGTGACAATATAGTTTAGTATAGTATAGCACAGTATAGTATAGTATAGTATAGTATAGTATAGTATAGCAACGGGTGGGAAAGAGAGAACTGACAGGCTGAAGGCCTAGCCAAGCCAGGACTAGCAAGGTCCCTACCTGGTCTGCTGTGACCCAACCTTGTGCGACTTAATGCAAGCTGCGCAAATTTTTTTAGAGAGACGAATATAGTTCGCAGTCATTAAGTGTTTTTGTAAATTTGTGTAGGAACTCCATCGATAAATGCAGCGAAATAAAATACTCCGCGAAATTGCCGCGTCCTACAAACCAAATTTGGATGAATAGTGGATTGGAATATTTTTCTTGATATCAAACACCTCTTGAAAAATTGGCAGTTATTCATGGGCAACAGAGGAGCTCGATCATATCGACAGCGTAAAAAAGCACAAAAAATGGCAAAATAAGATTATGTGTATGCGGTGCAGTAAGCTTTCCTGGAATAGACCACAACCCTAAAAATGCTCAAAAGAGCCGCACGTGCAGGTGATGTTGAACTGCTTGAAATGAAGTGCACATAACATTCCTCTGCACAACGTGTGAAGTGTTCCTCTGCATCAATTATTTCGGCCTTTCCATGCCAAAGCTCCAGCAGTGCGATCGCAAGAAGGTGCCTTTGTGAGCCAGTGGGAGAATGTTCTCCGAATTTTGAAACATTCTGATGCGGCAGCGGTACATGTGTTCCACATTTTTTAGTTAGGTACTGGCTTGATTACTACGAAATTTCTTTCATACAGAATCGCAGATAGGCGCGCGAGTTGGTTTTGGTTCATAATAGAAGGAAAAGGAGGTAAGGCTAGAACGAATACAAAGGACGAGATGAAGACAGGACAACGCATGTCCTGTCTTCATCTCGTCCTTTGTATTCGTTCTAGTGTGGCCCCGCTTTTTCCTTTATTTCTTTTATATTATTTCTTTGTACTTCATATGTAAATACCACAGCCGGTCTTTTTATCATCTTCTCAAAAATATTGCCGGATCTAAAAAGGGCTAAACTTGTCAGCGGTCAGTGTCGGCCAAGGTCCTTCTAAGGTCCAATTTCGGGCGGGTCTTGACATTTCCTACACATGGTCAATGCAAAATACAGTGCTGGAAAGTCATATCCTGCGGGGTCATTGCCAAATTATGCATCGCGTTGTAACACGTGCTCTACTATGCATTGTAAAACACTTAGAATGCCATAGAGATGGGTTAGTTGGCACCTATTCAAGTTAAAGGACTGGGCTTGCAAACGCGGACACAACACAGAAGTCAAGACGCCACAAGCGCCGACTAAGTATTGAAAAGGAGCAGAGTCACGGAAAAGAATGTAGGCACAAAAAAATTGGGGCACCCTTAAACTTCGCCTTAAAGAGTTGAACGCGATTGCGAAATCCGGCCACTAGTGCGCACTTCAACCACTAGGAGTATACTTATTATTGTGTGTTGTTGCATACACACACACACACACACACGAACGAACACAGACACACACACACGCGCGTGCGCAATGTATCCCCACATGGTTCCACTAAAGGGAACCATGTGGGGATGCGAAGCAGCGCATGGGTCGACTTAAAGGTTCCGTTCATCACGGGCACCTTGCCTGATGTTAACGCGTTCTTGCATGTGGAGCACACCATGCATTCACTGTAGTTGCTGTTGCTGTTACTCGTCCCAAACTCTTGTTGGAGCACGCCACGCGGGTTCATCGCGCGTCTGCAGAATCCCGTTCCCCGACGTCATCACGTGTAAGGAGGAGAGGTCACAGCGTCTCACCCAGATCCTTACACAGGCCCGAACGCGCTAGCGCGTGCCAGCGCGTTCTGGCTAGAATACAGCGCGTTGGTGCATCGCGCGCCTGCAGAATCTCGTTCGCCGACGCCATCACATGATTGCTGAGAGTGTAAGGGGGACAGGCCACAGCGTCTTACCCAGCCCATTACATAGGCCCGAACGCGCTAGCGCGTGCCAGCAGACATGGTTCCCTTTAGTGGAAGATGAGCGGGCGGTCGCCAATGTAAGGACGGACACAGCCCCGAGCAAAAGCTGCTTCGCATCTAAAAAAATTGCGCACCTTGCACAACGTCGTGCGAGGCTGATTCACAGCAGACCTCGTGGACTAGAAGCAGAAATTGAAGAAGAGGACGAAGATTGAGTAGATAACGAAGAGGGCGCATGTCGGTTTATGAAGATGATAGTTTTTATGCGCCACACGGCAAACTGTACATTCTATACTGAACTATACATGGCTATGCTTTCTATTTGTTTGATATCTTCTTTATTGTGTATGCTGCTTGTTATCGCTTTCTCTCCCTCTTTGTTTCCTTCCCTGTCTTTCTCACTTTTCTTTGTTTCTTGCCTTTCTCCTTCTTTTTGGGGTTTCTTTTTATGTCTTTGTTTCTCTATATATCTCTCTGTAATGCACAAGAGCCAGAAGAGGAAGGCGATGAAGAAGAGGAAGAAGATGGCGCGTCCCGGTTTATGATGATGATAATTTTCTATCTACGACACGACCAGCGTCAACCTTAACAGCCCTGCTGTAAAAATTGCGTATGAATAATTAAATACAATTTCTAGACAGTCCCTTATTGTTTCAGAAGAACCACGTGTTCATCTAGTATTCTTCTAGATCGTCGAATCCGCTGTTAAACTGCTTGCCGAAGCTTTCTAAGGTACTCGAAAACGGTAAACCAAATCATGTGAGCGCAAAATGAGTGCCTGTTTTAACGCTCATGTTACGCGCCGCTCAGATGCAGCTTATCCTCGCGCTACACTGGCAACTGTCGCTGAACGTTTAAAGAAATACGTTTTGTGAAGTCCGAGCATGGTTGCAGAAAGCAACAGTAACAAACGTGTCGTAGGCGTTCCTTCCATACATCGCATATCTCACAGGCTGAAGAAAGCGGGAGCTAGATACGGCGTTAATGTTGTTTTTACGGCCGCCAATAAGTTAGGTAAGATATGTGCCGTTGTGCAGAGAAAGAATGAGTGGTAATATACAAGAAGCGGCCAGACTTTTGTTTTAAAATACACAAACCGATTCACTGATTGCCGTACTGGAGTGGTCTATAAGGTTCCTTATAGCTGTGACCGCTCTTACGTACGACAGACGGGCCGTTGTGTCAACCAGATATTAGCGGAACAAAAGAGATCGCTAACCGGAGGCTCACTAGCTAATCTATACATTTTCGAGAGTATAAGTGCACGTCGAAAATTCGGTCAATGCGCAGTTTTGTACAGACACAGGAATGACGAAACGCGAATGGTGATTGAGGCATGGCATATCGATAATAGTGGTACCGCACGCGTTAGCAAACCATCGATTAACTTGCATAAAGAAGCAATCAGATGCATGAACAATTATCTCTCACGTAGACCCCAACGTGCGCTGGACTGATAGGTATCGCCTCTTGCCTGGGCATGCGCACAAAAGCTTTCCTGCCTACTTTCTTCTCCCTCTCTGTGTACTTTTCCAGATTGTTAGTCGGCGTTTGTGGTGTCTTGTGTTCTCTCTTGTGGCCGTGTTTACACGCCCAGCCTCTTACCTTGTACGATGCATTCTGCTAGTGCGCAAGAGTTGCACGCAGCTGTCCTTATACTTTTAGTGTTGGGCAGCCCTTAGCTGCTGAGCACCCAGCAGCTGATTTATCATCAACCGATCACGGCGACATCGGAACTATCACAGCAGTGCGCTTGGAGCCACTTTGATAAAATTGCTATGCTTAGTCTTTATCACCTTCTACCGCCATAGTTTCTCAACTCAATAATGCGCCTTGCCGTGAAGCACGCCGTTCATATTTTGACTAAAACGCGATAGCTACTGCCAATGAATAACATTCCCGGCAAAACATTGCGTCTTTTAGCAAAGTGTCTTAGTAGGTTCACCAGAAAGAAAAATATTTCTTCCTTTTTTTTGCACAGAGCTCCGGATTGCAGGTAGAGGAGGACGCTGAATGCAGAATCACAATGTCCGGTGCAGGTGGATAATTAGACAAACTCGTAAGGGCCATCGCCAGCGTATAGAAGTGCTGACGTGAGTGAGTGAGTGAGTGAGTGAGTGAGTGAGTGAGTGAGTGAGTGAGTGAGTGAGTGAGTGAGTGAGTGAGTGAGTGAGTGAGTGAGTGAGTGAGTAAGTGAGTGAGTGAGTGAGTGAGTGAGTGAGTGAGTGAGTGACTGAGTGAGTGAGTGAGTGAGTGAATAAACTCTATATAAAACTACTTCGGAAGCTTTCCTTCGGGCGAGGCAGGGGGATTTGAAAGGAAATTTATTGACCCGTAGGCGTGCATATCACAATGGCACGCACATCAGTAAAGACGCATACAACTGCAGCGTGCCGTCAATCCGCTAGAGCAGTCTCGTTACAAGAAAAAGGTAAAAAACAACATAATGTGATGCTATGCGTGGTTAAGCTTATATATGGCAATTATCTCTGAAGGCGGACATCAGCACCATTTCCGGTGCAGGTGTCTAGAGACCCTTTTCATGGTCCGCAAGTGCACGTCTTTGCACTACACATTCGGCAAACTAATGGCAAAACCTAATCCGCTTCAAGTGGAGACAAGGTCGTGTTGGAACCTGTGTATTATGCGTGGTTATATCCAGAAACCTGTGGCACGACCGCTTTTTTTATCGAGTGGCCTTGCTAGTGGCTACGTTTTCCGCGTAATAGCGCAAGCAAACGGCGCTTGAACACGCTGTACGCAGAAGTGACTAGCTGGCATTAGTAGGCCGAACTGCATCGCAGGAAAGGTAGCTTTAAAATATGAAAATGATCTATTCGATAGCTTTACCTACATAAATTCCGTGTTTCTGTACGCCTGCGAAGCTTGCCATCGCTGTGAAAATTGTGAAAGAATTGGAATTATATTATGCGATTGTCCAAAGCAGAACGACTATCCTTTCCAACGGGCTCGAATGATTGGACGACCGATATCTCTGTCGCGGAAGAGAATATTCTACAAGCAATCGATACTAGAGCTGTGCACGGGCCGTATTTCCGAGCCCGCTGACTTTGTCGAAGGCCCGCCCGAGCCCGACGGCAAAGGGCTGCGAGCCCGCCCGGCCCGGCCCGACGTACGAAAACACAATCCCGGGCCCGGCCCGGCTTTTTGAAGGTTCGCTGCGAAAACAAAACATCGTTTTCCGGTAATTTGGCATTTTATTGAGCATATCGAATATGACCAAACGACACACGACGAACAGTCTCTATTACACAGATTACAAACTGTCGAGCAAAACAGCAAGCAGTCCCACAATTACGACTTCAACGAAGTGCGGCGCTTTTGCTTTATGTCGCCCGCCGAACTGAAGTGCGTTCGCTGCTTGCACTTGTCGCCGAAATTGCTAATCTTTTTTGCCAGCCTGGCAAGCTTGGGATATCTCCGCTGCTTGTTTTAGGGGCGAAGCTCCTTAAGGCGGCACCCGTTCGTCCCTCGTAATCGTCGTCATCGTAGTAGTCCGTAACAAGTCTTACGCTTTGACCTCCTAGGTGGTGCCGGTGGGAGATTTCTCCTGTGCGTTGTTGAACAATAAAAAATTCGCAGCGTGCGCGTTAACTAAAAGCCGAATTCTTCTGTCTCTCATTCCCCATTAGCAGCCATTGGCATGTTCCAGTAGGAAACGTTAGTAGAAGTAGAAGTGTAAGTGTTAGCTAAAAGCCGACTTCTTCTGTCTCTCATTCCCATTAGCAGCCATTGTTTACCTCCGAGGTAGTATCTGGTGAGATTTCTCTTGTGCGTGATTAAACAATAAAAATTTTGTTCAAAACGCCGTTGATTGATGAAATAAACCAACGAAAGACGCCAGATGTTTTGTAAAAGCAGAACGAAAGAACGCCAGATGTTTTTCTTAAAGTGTAGTAGTAGTAGTTGTATGTAGCCACCTCGCCCGATCGTCAACGGGCGAGGTGGACCGGCAACGGCGCGAGGACCCTGCCGTACGAGAGTTAAATCACACTAAAAGACATACTTTGCGGGCGAGACACTCTAGTGAGCTTTCAACTTTTCGTCTTAATGTACATGATAAAGAAATTATTTCTACGAAAAACGCAAGGCACACCTTGAGCAATATATTTGGTTTTGGGACGCTAAATGGAACCATGAGGCGATGCGAAGCCGGAGCACTTGCACGATCGCGTTCCGTTGGCTTTCGTTGGGCATGCTACCGACCTCGCGTCGTGGAACGCGCGTCCTGTCTTCCCTCTAGCCTTGCCTTTAATTCGCACAGGGCGAGCGGGGAATGCGGTCGCTCTTGGCGCTCTTTCGCTCGGGAGCGGACTTCTTCCTTGCATTTCACCGATCACAAGTGATAATGAAGGGACCACGTAAACCAACAGTACAATAAAAGTTTGATGTTTAATATATACACGATGTTTCACACTCTTTATATTATGTACTGGGCGCATTTCACGGAAGAGTTTCACGGTTTACAGATGATTCCCTCCGTAGCTTCGCCCCACTCATCATCATTCACCCCGTGGATATGCTGTGATTTTTTTCCAGAAGACTAAAACTTCAGATGGACAGGCGGACGATTCCATAGAGAGATAATCGGAGAGCTCTCCTTTTGTTTAAAGTAGCGAATGGAAAGGAAAAGCGGTAAAGGGCGGTCGCGGAAACGGCGCTGTATGCGTGCTGAAAAACAATTCCCGCTCATTTTCTATATTTCGGGCTTGAGTCGGGCTTCGCGCAGGGCCCGAGCCCGGCCCGATAAAACTCCAAGTAGCCCGAGCCCGGCCCGGGCCCGAGGTGGAAATGCGTCGGCCCGCCCGAGCCCGGCCCACGTCGGGCTCGGGCTACCCGGAGCCCGTGCACACCTCTAATCGATAGTACTTAACATCGCCGAAGAAGGCCGTGCAAGCGCTTCTGGCTTCTTGCATTCCACAAGCCTTTCTGAACAACTGTACTTAGAACACCCTTCCTGTAAGTGCTTTCTGCCTTTTATTTTTTGCCTGTGCATGTGTCTTTTCTTTTTTTCTCGCTCTCTCTCGTTCTTCTTACACACTCTTTGCGACACCAATTTTCCCACAGCATTGCAGGGTAGCAAACCGGACGCTAATATCTCGTTCAGCTCTAGTCCTTCCTTTTCCTTTCTCTCTCTTTCTTTAGAACACAAATTTTAAGTTATTAACTGTAATTATATTAGAGCAAACGATCATAGTGAAATCGGCTAAGCAGAAAGTCGCATCAAAAGTTCGGTCGTCTGAGTTGTTAGGATGGATGGATGGATGCTATGAGCGTCCCCTTTGTAACGGGGCGGTGACATGTCTGCCACCAGGCTCGAAGAAAAAAAAAAAGCTTCCTTGTTTTATGTTGGCCTAATATCTTATTTACATTGATTAAATCTATGTTATTATACCAAAAAAATATAAATTCACGGTCTATCTCTCTGCCTCTTAAGGCAGAATGACCCTATTTTTTCCCCCATTATTTATTTTTGTTCTTTATCTCTACTTTTCTGCCACCAATACTCTAACCGTCTCTTACTTATTTCTATCGCGGACGTGTTCAGCTTTCCATTGTTGTCCCTAAAACCCAAGGCTTCATGTAGACTCGTGCCCACACGTATACCTGGGTGAATATCGCCACATTCAATCAGTACATGTTCCATCGTTTCCTTAGTTCCTCCGCAGCATGTACACAGGGGTCCACTGTTAAAGGGAACATCGGAGCGTGTGGCGGCAGCTCGGCGCCACCGCCGGCCAGCGGCTGCAACGAGTTTCGCGCAGGCGCAGTGCACGCTGTGAGTGGTGCTCTTTCGTTGTCTGCTGCCGTCTGCTTCCGCGCTGCGAATCGTCGCGAAGCGAACCGCTGACGCGACGAAAGAGCACTGGGCACGGTGCTCACTGCGTCTGCGCGAATCTCGTTGCAGCCGACGGCCGGCGGTGGCGCCGAGTTGCCGCCACACGCTCCGATGTTCCCTTTAACAGTGGACGCCTGTGTACATTGTTCTTCTTCGTTACTGAATCTCGCTTTATAACTACGCGTTCTAAGGCAGCCTGACCTTGCTTCAAATAGTAAAGCGCTTCCCCTTGAATTATCATAAAACATTTCCCTCCTTATTTCGTGTAACCGCGAACAGCGCCACGCCGACTAGACGACAATCCGTTGGCGCTTTTTGAAAACGCACCGAGCTTCTGGAACACGCTTGCTTCCACGTGGGACATCCTTGAAGGCGTTTTACTCAGTTTGATGACGCATTCGGAAGCGACGTAGTGGTAAGAGCATCGGATCAGGGCTGGCTGCTCAACATTTGTGACACGTATGCTCATGTTCATCGGTGTTAAATGCTGCGCTGACGTCAACCGTGTTGTGAGCTTACGTGCTTGCTTGTGTCATCCCTCAGACACATCGCCGATCCGGAGCCTATCTTGCACGAGATATAAATACTCTGGGCATTCCAAGGTGCGTGGACATTGCAGCCAATGCAACCCTGAAATTCTTATTACACAGGTATTTAGGGGCACTAGTCTGAATGGGAGGCATACTTTACCTCCCACCGCACGGTTTTGCGCATCGTGACATCGTCATGATGTCATAATGCCGCCATAAATTTTGGCCATCCCCGACGTCATGATGACGTCAATAGGTATGGTACAACTCCTGTTGACACCGCCGTCGCGGAACGCTGGTCAATTTTCGCGCTTGACGAGGCATTTACGGCTTTCGTGTTCAGAAGAAGAGGCGAATCAGCACTAAGCACTCCATTTTGGAAGAGCCATATGCAGCTGACCACAACAATTGGTTTAATAGCGAAAAACTGCGGACATTCCGCGTTGTTGCAGTTGCAGCCATTTAGTTTGTAAGTCATACTTAATCCTCATCTTGCTGGACCAGCATATTTTCTGAAGTCAGTTATGCGGCTTCCCGGTAACTACAACGCCGGAGTGTGCCTGAAGCGCGATATAGATGACGAATGAAAAACATTTCCTGCAGAACATTGCGTCCTTTAACGAATTGTCTTGGTAGGTTCCCCCAAATTCACACTGTCTTCTTTTTTTTCTTCCACAGAGCTATGAATTACACCAACAGGCTAACGTCAGGGGCAGTGAGAATCACGATGTCCGCTGCTAGTCGCGAATTATAATCACAAGCGAAGAATAAAAAAAGAATGCCCCCACCTCCCCGAAGGGAATCGTGAGGAAATGCGAATGCATTTCTTGCGCCTAGAGTACACGGCGTAGTAATTTTAATGGCGTAAATTAATGACGAGACGAGGATTTGTACCGTAACCATTAATTTACACATTCATCAGCACCTGTTTGTGTTGTCATTGTACCTGACGGCCATAATCTCAGCCTTGTGGTCGTTACAGTGTACAGTCGAAGGGTCTTTGAGAAGCATGCGCACGTCACAGTTTCGGGTAAAGGCGAGATCAATGCAACTTCCGTGAATGGTAGTTGGACGCTTGTCGGACTCGGCGGTGGCACACTGCATAGAGTACTTTGTCCGCATGTACTCCACCAACCGCACGCCGCTCTTTTTTCTCACGTCCAC
Organism: Rhipicephalus sanguineus; assembly: GCF_013339695.2. NCBI lineage: Eukaryota > Metazoa > Arthropoda > Arachnida > Ixodida > Ixodidae > Rhipicephalus > Rhipicephalus sanguineus. Next base: position 138,963,677 of record NC_051185.1, read on the forward strand.
GTTAAAGTCACCAACCAAGACGATGGGGTCAGATACTTTGGAGCGCACGCACACACTTTCCATAGCCGCGTCCAGTTGCGCGGCAACGGCGTCACGAGCGAGGTTGGGCACGAGGTACACGGTCACCACAAAGACTCCGTCTGCGTGTAGGCAAGGGTGTACAAGTCTTTGTACGGAGACGTGTCACGAACGGGCGAGGTGGCAACGGAATGCGATATAAGGTTCCCATACACGTACGCGGGAGCTCCGCCGACCTCCCGCAATGCCAGCGCCCTCACACGCCAGAGCGCGCTCCTCCTCTCCACTCACTCTCCGCTACTCCGCCCGCACCACCTGCTCCGGTTGCTAGTGGCGAGGATAAGCGCGCGCCCCCGCAGCTGTTGCTATGGGAGAGGGAGTGAGAGCGGAGAGATAACATCTGCCGGCGCGCGGACACCGACAGACGCCTGACATGCCCCGACTAAGAAATTCATTCGCATTTAAAAGTAAACTGAACCACTGTCAATTTGTGTTATGCGCGTTCAACTACGGCCGCTCTCTACCATGACGTAACGGTTAAGACGAACCAATGAAAAATGCAACATGGCGCCGTTCGCGACGACAGGCAAGGTACAGATGCACCGAGACCGAGATCCGTCAATTCGAATTTCCTGCGGTGTTTGTTTCTTCAAGAATAAGCTCCTTCCAACTGTTATCCGCACGTACCCAGCATCATCCTTGCCGGTTGTCATTCGATGCAGTAGATGCTTGTGACTGGCCGCGTTGGAAGTGCACCGAAGCGGCAGCAGCTCGGAGTATTTTACAACGCTTTATCGCGTTCTGTCGTTTCGGCAGCGCGAAGTCGCAACACGGCGTGTGTTCCCTCCATCGCTCGGATACACGAAGCAACATCTGAGGGTCACCACGTCGGCGATTGTCGTCGCGTTCATTCGTGTGCAGTGAGGTGAAGGTGAAGTCGAAATGTGCGCGTCTGTGTACGCTTTACTGCCTGCAAAAGCCATGGCATTAGCGTTGCCACATGTGCGTTTGTGTGTGTTACTTGGAGCTCGCAACGCGGGAGCCTTTGTGATATATTGTGATATGCGCCGTGCTCTTCTGCGCCTACATGAGTGACGTACGTGTGGACGAAGCGTGAGAAAGAAAGCGACGAACATAACCCGCAGGGGCGTAGCCGGGAATATTTTTTAGGGGCGAAGCTCCTTAAGGCGGCACCCGTTCGTCCCTCGTAGTCGTAGTAGTAGTAGTGCGTAACCAGTCGTAACGCTAGTACCAGATCTTGACCTCCAAGGTGGTGCCGGTGGGAGATTTTTCCTGTGCGTTGTTGAACAATAAAAAATTCGCAGCGTGCGCGTTAACTAAAAGCCAATTCTTCTGTCACTCATTCCCCATTAGCAGCCATTGGCATGTTCCAGTAGGAAACGTTAGTAGAAGTAGAAGTGTAAGTGTTAGCTAAAAGCCGACTTATTCTGTCTCTCATTCCCATTAGCAGCCATTGTTTACCTCCAAGGTAGTGCCTCGTGAGATTTCTCCTGTGCGTGATTAAACAATAAAAATTTTGTTCAAAACGCCGTTGATTGATGAAATAAACCAACGAAAGACGCCAGATGTTTTCTAAAAGCAAAACGAAGACGCCAGATGTTTCTAAAGCAAAACGAAAAGACGCCAGCTGCTTAACGAAAGACGGCAGATGTTTTCTAAAGCAATGCTTTTCTAAACAATGAAAATTCACAGCGTACATGTAAAATTAAAGTGAGCTGCAAGTCGTCATAACTCTCATCGAACCTTTAGTATAAACGCGCCCGATCTCACGTCGGTGATGATGTACTGGGCAGAATTCACGGAAGATTCACGGTTTACCGATGAACCTCCGCAGCTTCGCCCACTCATCATCATTCACTCCGTGGATATGCGTTGATTTTTTGAATAGCGCCGACGAAAGCAGAGACGAGGGTTCGCCCATCAGCTCAGTTGGTCAGAAGAAAGATAAAATATTGCAGTCACAGAGTGATGTGACTGCAATATTTTATCTTTTTTTTCAACTGTGTAGGTGTGGTTCTTCTCGTTTCTATCTGCTCCTCTCTTCTTCTCTCTCATTCACTGCACCCTTTTTGCAACCCCGATTTTCTCCGGGTATTTCTCTCTCTATTCGTGTTGCGTGCGTGCGTAACTGTGTGTGTCATCGCCGAGGCACATCCGATATCCGAAACCCATCTTGAAAGCTATAGAAACGATCTTGGCATTTGAAGATGTTCCGGCATTGCAGTTATCACTACCCCACAATTACTGATACACGACGTTGACCAGCTGTTGGCTCGAACCCCGATGTAAAGTCCAATCGCACACTTCCTATTTATATATTAACTTCCTTATTTATTTATGCTTTTTAAATTGCCCCATTGCACTGCTGAAGGTAGGACGCTACAAAGGGGGAACACGAGAAGAAGCATCGCAAGGTGAACACGTGAGCTTGCAGCATAATCGTTGCAAGCTCACCTATTACCCGGGAATCCATTTTACGTTCGAACGTGCCGAAAGCAAATTAATGAGATCACAGTCAACGAATATTAGAGGGCCGCTACCATACTTTGCCAAGAAATCATCAGATGACCGCACTCTAGGTGCCTATTGAATCACACCTCTTTTCCCGGAAAAATGTTTCGAATCCGTCAAGTACGAGCGGAGTTACAGGGACATGTTTATATTCCCAGCACTTTCTTCTTGCGTCCAGACGAGCATGCTGGAAGCTACAGTGGGAGGGATGACAAGCCAGTAGGAAGCTGCGTCAGCGTGCATCATGACATTGAGTATTTCAGACAAGCGTAGTTGTCTCACATGTTCACGTGAACCTATACCAGAGATCGGCAGCCTCTTCGGACAACAGTTCAAAATAAATTTAGGCAAGCGATGACCATGTTCGAACCACTTGCAAAATCGAGAAAGGTATCATTTGGTTCGTCAATATCCGGAATTGTACAGCAATATCCCACGAAAGCTTCCGTGGGATTGTACTTGCCGCAAACTCACGCCTGTCACGGTCACCGTCCGGAAGGGCGGCCCGGATATGGAGCACCCCATTTCCCGACGACGCATGCCAGGTAGCCGGAAACGTGACGCTATTATAGACTACCGATATGCAAATGTGTGGAGAACTAATGCAGTCGTCGAACGAGGAGGCCGAACAAGTAACATGCGATGAGACGAACACATCCACTTGGCCGCATAAACCACGAGATATTGAAAGCAGCCCGAGTAGTGTTCCTGTGGCAGCTGTTACAGAAACTCCAAAGCCAGTGCCCTCCAGTAGGGCTAGGGTCATGATTAGTGCAGTTAGGTGTTAGGTCATTTGATTGCTTTGCTACATACCACTCCACTGAATCCAGCTGAAGCGTCGCCTTCTTTCCTGATATCTGCGAAGTTTCGATGGGTTTAGTAGAAGTGTCTTGGCACAGAAGTGACTGAACTTTTACAGTACCACATCCGGCATTGTGCGACGGCTGCATGCAACTCTCGTTACACTGGCAGTGTTCGGCAACTGAGCCTGTGTTTAGAAGAAAGAGCGGATGATTTACAGTACTATGTACTTTACTATCGGACAGCTGCGTGCAGTTGACCTTAATAATAGGCCTATGGAAGGTTCATTGATGGGACATTAGACATTCCCACTGCAAATAGAACCACTCAGTTAGAATCGCTATACGTTATCCTTATCCTGTTTTACCGCCACAGTTTCTCAACTAAATCATGCGGCTTTCCGCTATACTACGCCGTTGACATTTGTCTAAAACGCAATGCCGATGATGAATGAATAAACTTTCCAGCAAAGCAGTGCATCTTTTATTAAAGTGTCTTATTTGGTTCCCGAGAAAGAGAACGTTTCTTCCTCTTTTCCTGCACCCAGCTACGGATTCCAGCAAGAGGCGGACCTCACTCGCGTTTAGAAGAACAATGTCCGCTGCATGTGGTTAAATAAATATATTTAATAAGAGTCAACGACACGTGCAAGAGTGCAGACGTAAGCGCGTCGCTACAATATTTTAACAGAATGTTTATAATTGAAAGGATTCATATTAACCCATAGCCACGAACACAAATGTGGAACATACATCAATACAGATGCATGCAACGCCAGGTTGCGAATTCCATACACCACGTTGGATATACTGGAAAAAGAAAGCCTTCGTGGTTCAACTTGTTCCAGGAAATTTCCTAAAAAGGCAGACATTAATCACGATTTCTGGTGCAGTTTGCTACTTCGATACCTTTACAAGAGAAATTTTAACATATTGATTTTAATGATCTTAGGGCAAGTGTTTCCGTTGCTGAAAGACGGACTGAGATGTTGAAGACGAGAAGTGATGCAGTAGGAGGAATCCGACTACTACGAAACCATTGGTCTTTGTTTTTTTCTGTAACATAAGTCCCCGCTATCGAAAGAAATCAATAAATTAAGAAATAAATTAATAAAGCGACCTAAGCAGTAAAATTGCGCCAGAAATTGACCGGTGTCAATAGTGGCAGTCAATGCGAATGGATAGACGGTATCTCAATGGCACTCTGTCAACGTTGTGAAAACGCGTCTAGCGTCTTCGATACGTTTGCTTGCGCTAGGGAAATTCTCCAAGGCGTTTTATTCAGTCTGACGAGCCATGCGCAAGAGGCGTAGTGGTGAGGACATCGGACAGCGGCCCACAGTCTTGCCTCCGGAACATTTGTCACATTTTAAGCGGCGTCTTACGCAAAAGAAAACAAAAACACACGTCTCCACGAAGTGAATCATGGCGAGTGGGCGAAGCTCTGGGTATCGTATGGGTGAGTAACCTTACGTTACCCGAGAGTTCCCTCTTATAATGTAAATTGAGTGACATAAAGTGACGTAATGTGACATAAAAGAGTAGACGATAAAGCTAGGCCCCAAGGTCCATAATTTCTACGCTGAAGTCGCCGACTAGTATAAAGGGTTTGTTCTTGTAGGTGTTTTATGTTCTGTCACATTTATGACTCATGTTCGGCTATTGTAAACCTTTTTTATTCACATTAGTGCATTGCACGGACTAGGGCCTGCCCGAAAACCCGGGCCCCGACCGGCCGGTTGCGTGGGCCGGGCCGGGTAAATAGTTTTCACGGCGGGCCCGGGCCGGGCTCGTTCCTGAAGCTACGGGCTTAGGGTAGGGCCCGGTATTGAGGTGGCGAGCTCGGGTGGGGCCGGGCTTGGACTTTGCTCAGTTATTTAAGGGACACTAAAGTGAATCAATGAATCAGTTTGATTGATTAATTGTACTCTGAGAACTCCAATGTCATTAGTTTCACCGTTATAAGCGTATGAATAGAGGAGAAAATACAGGTCAAACCTCCATTTTTAAATTTTGTGACCAGATCTCCACGCGTGACATCACGGATTTCAAACTGCAATCGTCGTATTTTGGAGCCATTGGCTCAACGAAATTTCTTGAAACTTGGTACATTATGACTACGACCCCCTCAGAGGTTAATGTGCTTCATTTTTACGGATTAGAAACTGCTTAGGTCCCTGCAGACGCCGCCAGAATCTATGACGTCACGGTGTTTGCTGCGCGAACTTCAAGGTGCCGACGCCACCCGCGCTTTCTTTCTGTGCATTTTCTCGCTTACCAAAAGTCTTGTAGCGGCGAGTGTGGTGATTTTGGAATTGTAAAATATTAATTTACTGCTAATAAAGAGATCGTTTTTTTCCCTTTAGTGCTACTTTAAATTTGTTCCACACACGTTGAGCACTGGCATAGGTCCGACATTTTATCTAAAAAAGCGCCTGTTTTCTGTGTGCAAGCTACTTGGAGAAGTTGCATGAGGGAAGAACACCAGATGACCGAAATATCTGCAGCTTCATAATCATATCGAGGTTTTCGGTCGCAAAACCCCACATATAAGTTTTATGTGGGACAAATAGCGAACTTCTTTTACTTCTTGCATATGGGGCTCCTTGATTTTTCTGAAACAGGCGAGCTAAAAGTAAATAAACCAGGCGCTTATGTAGTTAGCATCTCGCTATTCCGTGTTTTATTTGCATTCGTCATCATTTTATATTCGAAAGGTTATTCTTTAACCGCAGTGATAAAGATAATATAATAAATTTATACCTATAACTTATCATCCCAAGAGTGATCACAGAGCTCTAAAGCAAGGAAACGTTCTTGGAAGATTCATCCCTCCACTAAAACGAAAGGTCTGCGCGGAGTCTCGGTACATAGAATCCCTATGAAGACACACTCTTTTGCCGTCATGGCTGCCAGTGCTCATGTGACGCGAGATGGACATGCACAGCCCGCTTTGTGTGCCCGCACTGTTGACCTCTGAGCTTTCGTCTTGTTCTGCTATATCAGGGGTCTCAAACTCACCTCAGCTGACTGGCCGCATTCACGAAAATGTACTGCCGCAAGGGTCAGGACAGCGACGAAGGTAGGAGAGGGGAAAGGGGGGCGCAGGATAGGTTTTACAATATTATGCCTGCGAACGTTGCATTTCAAAGAAGACCTTTGCCATACCTCATATATGGGTCATTTCAGAAGGGTATCTGGCGGCAGGATTCCAACAACATATCGATACCTATCTCCAAAAGACTAAATCTGGACGCCGATTCGGAAATATGGAGTTTTATTTCACGGTTATGTATGAACACATGGTGACCGCATGGGGTGCCCCACGAAAAAAATGTTGTAGACCTGTCATACGTGTGTAGCCTAAGAACGTACTTATAGAGATATTAAAAAAAATAGGACAAAGACAGTCATGTGCGGGCCGCGGGACGCTAGCGAGAGGTCCGGGAGCCGCGTACATGAGACCCCTGCGCTGTATAACGCGGTAGCTACACGATACTGCCGCAACAGCGTTGGAATGTGTAGGAATAGCATATGTCCATTAAACATGGTGTGGGGCAAAGTATGTTCGCTAATTGAAATATCTGGGTTGAAAAAAGACATATATGATTTCCGTGCCGGGTGATGTACGCCGGGCTTGGTACGCCGGACAAACATTTCGTAGCTTCTATGTTAGCAATGAACACATCAAATAATGTCGCACTGTTTTGTAGGTTTCGGGTAGACATGGTGATATCATTAGATAACCCAATTGATTCAATAACGTGACATAGTTCAAACTGATTTTCTGGCGGGTTTGCAACGTCGATATTACTGCCAACGCCTCCAACGCAACCTAAGTATGTATTGAAGAATGCTAAGAAATTCGACTTGTTACCAATACGAGGGCGGTATAACACACCATAAACAAAACCATCACTTTGTACAGTCAACATTTCATAATTATTGGTGACGCGATAAAACTTCTTGAACCAGGCGACATTTTACTGAATTTTGAGCCACCATCAAAACACCACCTCCCATTTTTGTAGGACGATATAAAAAGAAGGTTGCATCGCCGGGTAATATTAAAACTTCACATTCGTTCCTGTACAATGTTTCCGTCATCATAAGACAATGAGGTTGAGAGCTAAGAGCTGAAATAAGAGCAGTTATTTGGTCGTTCTTTTTTCTTGCAGATTGTGCGTCAAAATTATTGAAGAACATGTCAGTCTTTTTTGTGGAAAACTATATGCGCCTTATTTTTCAGCGTCTCATGATCATTGTCTGTCACTCTTCTTTTTAGGTAACAATCGCTTCTTTAATGAACATTGAGATACTCTCATTACTGAGAGGTCCTGCACGTTGGCGATGACGTGACCTCGGCTGGCCACTGTTTTCCGCGCCTTGATACGAGCATTGCCTACCCACAAAAGCTTCCGTTGCTTTTCTCGCTTTAGTGAGAGCGCTTGTGGAAACAGTATCTTGATTGTCGGGTGTGAGGTGGGCATTAACGTACACATTGGCGCCTTGTGACTGAGTAAAGCCATGTGACTCGGTTGTTAGACGGGCTCTGCATGCTTTACGCAAAAACTCATTTTTTATTTCTTGATAAGAGAATAAAATCTCGCGATTATTTTGATGTTATTTTTCGCAGCCACGCGGTGTACAGCGTCGATATCATCCTTGCTCATGGGGCCGCCAATTACATTCCTCATATTCTGAAGAAAGACGGTGCAGTCCTCACCCTTTTTACATTGCATACACTTTACCTCAACGTTGTTAATTCGCAAACGCTGTTCCATGTCAGCCAGTTTAGTAGCCAATTATTCATTACATTTCTGTGGAGACGTGTTTTCGACTGTTGCTAGCTCATGCCTATTTTCATTTCTTCGTGAAAAGTGCCGATCGCAGAGGCACTTTCACGAAGCTGTTCAATTTTGGCTCGAAGCTGTTGCACTTCGCGTGACAGTTCGGCATTCGACGGCATCATGTAAAGGTAACTATACTACAGCACTTGAACTACTGGCAGCAGCAATAGCTAGGAGGAAGAACAGCGGTGCAAACAGTGCTCAACCAACCTGGGCAAAGCAAGAAAGTTGCTCCGTGGATTTGACTTCCTGGTGCCACGACTGCCGCTTCCAAAATTCGGCTACACGAGCACATTGTTGAGCTTAAGTAGTGTCTCCGGTAGGTGCCTTCACAGTCCGCGCTGGCACAGAAGCTCGCTCCATGCGGCTGCAGCGACAAGATAGTGACGTTGCAAGATATTCCACGTAAACGGGTCGAGAAATATAGAGAATATTCCGATAGCCCGAACAGCCGATCCAGACAACCGTCAAAATCTGCAAAAATCAACAACTGCACAAAGGAAGAACGTTACTCAGTGGATTTGACTTCCTGCTGCCACGACTGTCGCTTTGCCACGACAAACGCTACGTGGACTGCTTCTCTTTCTGAGGTGGCCCTATTCCTAAGCCGAGCTCAAACGGGCGAGGCATTGTCCGGCCGACAAATGCAAACTGCTCGAAGAGATCGCTTAAGAAAATAGACACACGCACACACGAAGAGCAAAAGTATGACATGTTGGAAAGGCTAATTGCTTCATAATTTGATCAGGAAACTTTCAATTGCGCGAAGAAGACAAGGCGTAAGGACATAGAAACATGCACGATATCATACATTGCATAACAATATATGGTACACTATAGCAAGGGGTGTAAAAAAGAAGGGAGGGTGACGAGAATGAAAAGGAGGAGGGAGTGTATAGCATAGTATAGCGGAGAATAGTAGATGAGGGAGGCGAGTTGGAGGGTGGAGACATGCAGGTGGTCAAATGGAGAGAAGGTTCCTTCATTCAGTGCTAAACCATGCCCATGCTCGCCTAGCTTTGTATCACTTTGCATTACATTGCTGAGGCTTCGCATCTGCTCCGCTGTACATTGGCCTTTACGATGTTTAGTCAGTTAAAGCGGCGCACAAATTGTAGAGTTACGCGATATCGGATCCAAAAGAGTTAGCTGCTAGCCTTCGTTCCTATAGCATTACAATTTGTTGCTATCACATTCATTGCTTCGCATTTGCGGCGAAACTGTGATTTTTTAACTGCGGAGCAGCTGAAGGGATAGCCCTGTCTTTGTCTCATGTCTGGCGTTGGGGTCACGAAGGTCCCGCGTTTGATACACAAAAACCGAGCAGGCTGCACATTTGGAACGTCAGCGTCGTCGAAGAGCTGATTCGTCTCTCCAAGCCTGCCAAGCGACAGCGAAACGCAAGCGTCGAGGTTTTGACACAGACGTCACTCTGAGCCCTCTTCCCAACCCCTTACATCACACCCCATAGCTGGGTACTGAAACTGAAAAATTTCGGGGGAATCGAGCTGGATCCCCGCCAACCCCTCCGCCCCCCGGCTACTCCAGTGCCTGAACACCACCACCCCATCATTTCTTTAGTCATAGAATACAGTCCCGTAAATTGGCTAAGCCAGTAATTCCAGAAGAAACTGGCTGGTCTCAGCTATCATCGTCAACGCGAATAGCGTAACGGTGACTATCCCATGTTTTTGTGCTCTCATCATTGCGTTGGCTCCATCTGTACCTAAACAAGGCACGGCGCGGTGATAACAGTGCACCACTAACATGAATGATGGATCAAGACATGCATGTCATTTCCTACGTCATCACACACATGATAAGGAAGCTGTTGGGATGCCACGTTGACCATTTCATTACAATGCTACCTACATCTCCTCCCCATGTGCCCAGCTGAAGCCTCGTGTTCCTTCCTGTCATCCGGGAGTTTTGCATATGTTGAGTAGAAGAGATTTCGTACTGAAGAGGTGAATGATTAAAGTATTACATCTTCCACTATGCGAGAACTCTATGCAGCTCTCAGTATAATTTCATTGCTCAGCAGCTAAACGACGCTTCTGAGCCTTCGGCAACAAAGCCTCTGTTTGGCACAACACGTGAACGAATTACAGTACTATTGCACTCTGCTATGGAGAGCTGTGTTCAGCTGTCCTTATCAATACGTCTAAGCAAGATTTCTCATCGAGGCCCCCGATACCAAGCTACTGCTCATTGGAGCCACAGTCGTAAACGTTACAGTGTATGTTTATCCTAATCTACCTCGATAGTTGCTCAACTAAATCATGCTGCTTCTCGCTAACTACGCCGTTGACACTTCTCTAGAACACGATACCGATGATAGAAGAATAACCTTTTTGTCGAAACATTGCCTCTTTTTGCAAAGTGTCTATTTAGGTTGCAATGGCAGTAAATATTTCATCCTTTCTTTATGCACAGAACTACAGAATACAGGAAGAGTTCGACTTCACAAATATTAAGAATCGTAACGCCCGTTGCAGATGGCTGAATAAATGTATTCGCAAGAATCAGCCACAATGTGCACGACTGCAGACGCAACCGCGTAATGTTTATACAATGAAAGAAAATTTATTAGATGCGCAGCAGCTCTTTGACTAGCCTGTGTAACGCTGTCCATCCGTCCGCACAAACGCGAGGCAACGCGCTTCTCTCGGCGCAGGTGTTGGAGCGGTGCCAAGTAGGCCACGCCGCAGCTGGGCGTTGACGTCACGCACCCCTCGCACGCTTCCCTCGCAGGTGCGCGCGTACGTCACTCTCTCCCTCACCCGCCGGAGCGCCGCAGCTGCCGGCTCCAACGCCCGCTCGCCTCCCGTGTCTGCGTTTCAAACAAACGTTTACACCAGCAAACGCTACACCGAGTTTCGCTTCAAACGAATCTTCCAGCGCTCACCGCAGCACCCGCGTTAGCGCCGTTCAACCCGTGACGCCACCCGTGCGCAACGCCGCTGCTTCGCATCCCATCAGCGATCCCTTCGGGGAGATGGTCCAATTTTTAACCTGTAGGCACGCATACCACATTGACACACACATCGCTAGGGAAACATAATACTACAACGTGTCCTTCATTCAATACAATGCGTTCGGTATAAAGAAAACAAATGAAAAAACAATGCTCGATGCCATGCCTGGTTAAGCCTTTAAGGGCGTCCCAACTATCACGCAACACGAATGAAAAACTGCGTTACGCGAAGTAAACCTAGTTTTTATTGTTTTCTTTCATTCTTTCACACCCCCTTTCCCCTTCCTCAGTACAGGGTGGCCAACCGGAGTTCTTCTTGGTTAACCTCCCTGTGTTTCCTCTACCTTTCTCTCTATCTTTCTCATAGTACTTTGGCGCAGCCACTACTATATTTTTGTTCATGAAGTCTACATAAATAGTCATAATTATACTTGTAATTCGACAAGTATTCACCTAATTATTAAAATGTCAATGAGGCATAAGGAGGCATGTTAATGTGACATCTGACTGCGCTATTTTTAACAACGTACTGGTTGCGCGCTCATTTTTTTTCCGGTTGATAAATAAAGCTTGTGAAATGTGAAAAGTGATACGTGACTACACTGTTGCGCGCATCAAAAAGCTGCGCCCTGAAACAGGCTCACTGCGAGGTAGCCAGTATGAAGTAGTAGTAGAAGCAGTAGTAGTAGAAGTAAAACTTTTTTGTGTACAGAAACCAGACAAGCTAGAACCCCAGTGTTCCGCAGGGTATATGGGGGTGAAAAGTGTAGTTTGTCCGGACGGGTGGTGCTGCTATTCCAAGGCCCCACTGGCACGAGCCATCCGTTCAGCTCTTTGGAACAGTCGTAGCTCATCTTTCAGGGCCGGGCTAGACAGCAGCGCCTCCCATTCGTCCCATGTTGCTCCACACCACGGACATATGTCGCTATACGCCGTGGGGTAGATAAGGTGAACAGTGTTGTACATTTTTGTAAGTGTTCGTCTGTAGTCTTCGTAGCACGGTCTTCTCAGCAGCACTGAGTTTGCCATGTGGAGGTGAATAGATCTGTCAATTTTCTCTCTGAAGTATTGTAGAATTGTAGCGTAGCAAACGTCTAGGTCGGAAGGGTCTTCTATTGCAGAGTAGGTGGCGGCTTGGTGATGTGTAAAGCCGCGAGCCGCCTCGTACGCATGCCGGTTCCCAGTGACGCCCTCATGCCCCGGTGCCCAGGTCACAGCCTGGACGTATTTAACATTGGGGTCCCATCTAGTCCCAAGAAATATTCCGAGCGCATGTGCCCCAATTTTGCCCTTTAGGTGGCTTCTGCAAGAATTTTGTGAGTCGGGAATGATGGTTAATTTAGAAGTTTCGCGTCCATCCCTCTTTTATTGCACGGCCTATGGCGACCTCTTCTGCTTCTGTTGTCCAGGCACGATCTATTGAAGCACTGGCTGTAATTTTCGCTCTACGGTCTGACTACAGACACAGCCTTCCTTGCATCGGTCTGATAAGGCGCAGCGTCAGTGAATCGCGCCGTGTTTATATTCTGTCATTTTGTAAATGTATTCCGCCCTGGCCTTTCATCTCCCAGCATGCAGAGTAGGATCCATGTTCCTTGGTATTGGTGATAGTGTGTACCATTGCCTAAGTTGCTTTGGTACCTCTTTAGTTTCTTGATGTTTTGTATTACTGCATCGCGCCCTAGTTTTGTTACGACTGCTCTGCCAGATGGGGTCTGGAGAAGGCAATTTTCTCGTACTTGCCTCAACTAATTGAGCTGTGCCTCAATTAGTTGTTCGATTGTTTTATGAAGACCAAGCGCCAAAAGCTTGTCGTTTGAAGCATTCCGCGGTAATCTCAGGGCTGTCTTGTAGGCCATTATTATTATTTGCTTTGCTTTCTCTTTATATTCCCTTTTCATATCATGACATGGAAGTGAGTATTTAATACGAGTGATGATGATACTTTTGACCAGTCGGAGGGTATCTTGTTCCCTCATGCCCTTACAGTTGTATGTTATGCGCGAGACCGTGCGTGAAATCTACTGTACCGCTGTTTTGAGTTTATTTAGTGTGTGCAGACATCTCTGATTAGCTTGCAGCCAGGTACCTAATATTCTTATGGTATCTTTCTCCGGAATGATATTTTCTTCTAACCTGGCTTCCAGCTTTAGACTCGCGTCCGTCCTTTGTGTGTTTCTCTTTGTGAAGCGAATAAGTTCATACTTTTCCGCTGAGCATTGCTGTCTCCGTATCCTTGTATACTCTTCTATGGTTCTAGCTGCCTGTTGTAATCTACCTTCTTTCTCAGCTAGGCTGCCTTTAGTTGTCCATACTGTGATGTCATCTGCGTATATCGCATGTTGCAGGGCACCACTCAATGCGAAGCACTTGTTTACCAAACGAAAACGCACTGATCTATCTATCTATCTATCTATCTATCTATCTATCTATCTATCTATCTATCTATCTATCTATCTATCTATCTATCTATCTATCTATCTATCTATCTATCTATCTATCTATCTATCTATCTATCTATCTATCTATCTATCTATCTATCTATCTATCTATCTATCTATCTATCTATCTATCTATCTAGCCACTCACGTTTTGCTGCTTTCATCATTTCGCTGACTCTGTCTATACCAAAACATGAGTATACCAAGAACATGAATGGTAGATCATGACACGCGTGTCATATGTACTACGTCTGCACATACATGAGAAGCAGCTGTCTTGATGTCATGCTGGCCCTTTAATTACCTTCCTACATACCACCCCTTGAGTCCATCCGAAGCCTCGTGCTCTTTCCTTACATCCGCGAAATTTTCATAAGTTGGGTAGAAGCGCCTTCGCGCAGCAGACGCGCATGTACAAGGGGGCCGTTGTATGCAGTGCTCCTTACACTGACGATGCTGCGCAGCTCAAAACTCAGAAACCAAACGTGTGCTTAGAGGCAAGTGTGAATATTCTTTTGAAGTAGTATTTACTCTTTTATGTAAAAGCTGTGCGCACATTCCGCCAACAACAATCTGTGGAGTGTACTATCATTGGAGCCACTTAATAAGAAACGTTATACTTAATCCGTATCCTCTTCTACCGCCGTAGTTCCACAGCTCAATCATGCGGCTTCCCGCAGACTACAGTGTTGGTAAATGTATAAAACGGGATACCGATAACGCACGAACAAACTTCACAGCAAAGCATTGTCTCTTTTAGCAAAGTCCCTTACTGGGTCCCCTGAAAGTAAATATTTCGTCCTTTCTTCTAACTCAGCATTATGGATTACAGCAACAAGCGGACCTCTCTCGCACTGAGAATCGCACGGTCCGCTACTCGTGGCTAATAATGGCAGAAGCAAAGACTGAGGAGGGGCCCTGACATCATTCTCTGTAAATCCTCGGTGAAGCAGGAAGCCGGTCATATTGACTGAGCATATTCTCCACCCTGGTTTACGTGCGAACAGCGCTGTAGTAGGCACGTCTCTCTCTCCGGCTCGAAAACCACGTGGGCTGCGCGGCGCCGTTCCAATCCGAAACCAATGGAATGGAACTCAACACGCTGTGCCACCGTGATGTTACGTCGTTTTAGATGTGAAGCATCTTATACCGGAGTTCAATTCGGTGGTGGTAGCGGTGTCCGGCGCGACCACGCGTACTGCGCATGCGAAAACCCTCTCCACTTCCCCCCTCCCCTCTCCCTTTCCCCTCTCTCCTTGAACTACTCACGCGAGTAGTTTATGCTGTTACATTATTCTAGGCACGTGGGAAGTTATTTATTCACTTTTATATTATTTTCAGTATACTGCCAACCCCTAATGGGGTTTCTACATAGGGGGACACTTAAAGCCGAGGGACAAGAAATCACGATACAGAAATTTTACAGCGCAAATGTAGGTACAGTTTATGCATGGGTGACTAGACATAGATAAGTAGCTAGTAACATATATGCCAAACGTAGAAAATTTGCATAGGCTACAAACATAGTTGAGTATCAAACAAGCAGTACATTATTTAGAAATCAGTCTTACAAAGCAAAGCATATAGCACCCGTGTGCCATCCATTCGTCAGGTCGATGTTCTAATGTAAAGCTCGGCAATTTCTAAAAATATTTGGACTATCGTTTGCAACGCAGTTGAGCCGTCTAGGGCGTTCCACTCACGCACTGTTAACGGAAAAAAGGAATAGTATGAAGTGTTGTCTATGCAAATAAATTCATCAAGAGTGAGTGGGTGTCTGTGTCGGATGATCCTAGATTGACGTATACTGATCTGGTCTGAGCCTTTAATCTTGAATGAATTGTGCAAAAGTAAGAAAACAAACTTACGGCGGCGAAGCTTCGATCTGCTGGATAAAAGGTCGAGCCCTAATAATAATATTACCTGGGGTTTAACGTCCCAAAACCACCATATGATTATGAGAGACGCCGCAGTGGAGGTCTCCGGAAATTTCGACCACCTGGGGTTCTTTAACGTGCACCTAAATCTAAGTACACGGGCCTCAAACATTTTCGCCTCCATCGAAAACGCAGCCGCCGCGGCCGGGATTCGATCCCGCGACCTTCGGGTCAGCAGTCGAGCGCCATAACCACTAGACCACCGTGGCGGGGCAAAAGGTCGAGCCCTGCGCCTCGCAATAGTGCAGTAGGTGAATCTGTGCGTTGGTGTCCGTTGTAATTAAATTTAGGAGCTTTACGATGCACACTTTTTAGTGTAGATACGCTGGTATATGTGTGCCGGAAGCGGACAATGTTTGCACACTCTAATATTGGACGTATATGCGAAACATAAGCCAGAAGCTTTATCGCTGGGGGCGAGTTATTCAAGGCAAGTTTAAGAAATAAGAGCTTCTTGGTGGCTTTTTTATGCTGTATGCTGAACGTGCATTTTCCAATTCAAATCCGATGTGACATTCATACCCAGATATCAGCATTCGTTAGCAGAATGCAGTGCAGCGCTGTCGGAAGCATAAGGGAACTCGAGTGGAAATTTTTTCTTGGTAATGAACATAGACTCTTTTCTTTGTTAACGATCATGTTCTAATCATGACACCATTGAAACACATTGTTTAAGGCGCTGTTGAGTTTACTTTGGTCTGAGTGGTGTTGGACTTCGTGGTAGAGCGAGCAGTCATCTGAGAATATTCTCATTTTGAGTTCACATTGGTTAGCTATATCATTAACAAAGAGCAAAAATAAAAGTGCTGCCAGTACGGATGCCTAGGGAACACGTGATAATACGGGAATAATATCGGAGGTGTGTTCATCAAGTTGGACAAATTATGTCAAGTTGCGACTGATTGTTGATACCCTGCGAAATATCATGTACAAATTCAACAAGCTGCGTTACAGTGGATAATCCGTTTCTAAAGCCGTGCTGCGAAGGATGGATTAGTTCATTATGATCAACATACTGAGTTAGAAAATAAGCCCAAGAATTTTACCGCATGTGCATGTTAGAGAGATAGGCGGCTAGTTGTTTGTGGATTGTTTATCCCCTCACTTGCGTACGGGAATTATCTTGGCAATTTTCCAATCAGAGGAAATTTGACATTCTTCCATCAATTTGTGGTATATGAGAAAATTATATTTACTACAAGGCTCAGCGTAACGTTTCGAAATATTGTCACGTGGTAGTCACGTAGACGAAGACAGCAGTAGCACGTCCGAGATGAAACTGTTTATTTGGCCGAACTTGTGGCCGGGAAACTGAAATTCACAGTACAGCAATACGCTGATAGCGGCGAACAGAGCGTCGACCGTCGATCAACTAACAAGCGGTGAAGCGCGTCGGCATTTAAACATGTGCCGTCGAATATTCCAGCGTTATCGCTGGCTATCGTGCAATTTCTAGAATAAGCTCGAGTGTGCGCGTCTTGCGCGCAATCTTAACAAAACGATCTACAATGATCGTGAAGGTTCTCGAACAATGAGGCGCGGTTCGCGCTGAGCGTTGCTGGCAGTCTTTGTGGCCGAAAACCGAATATAGCAAAAGTGATAAAGAAACGCACGTGGCAATATCATTAGGAATGCCATCCGGACCTCTGTTTTTCTTTCCGGCAAAATTTAGAAGCATAGATAGCACTCCCGCCTCACAAATTTTGTCACGTTACGCGATTTTAGTCATGTGAATGCTGTGTGATTTTAGTCACGCGACTAGATGTTACGTGATTCTTGTCACGTGAATGTTATTACGTGATGCTTCGCACTAGTGGTGCCAAGCCTGGAGGGAGTGCGGAGCTCGACGGCCCTATTTGTTTCTGTTTTGTTCCTTTTCTCTTTCGGTTCTTTCATCTTTCTGTTTGTTCTACGACTGTTTGTCGCGATATATTTCTATTATTTTTCTTTCTCTATATACTTCTTTGTCTTTCTCGCTCATTCTCTCTTTCTCCTTCTTGCCCTTGTTTCTTTCTCCCTCTCTCTATTTATCGCTTCTTTTTTCTTTCTATCTGCTTCTCTCTCTTTATATCTGTCTCTATCTCACGTTCTCTTTCTTTTTTAACACGAAAGTGTTTTATGCCGGGGTCCACCAAGATTTCAGTGACGTAGTTCCGTCACGGAAATGACGTCGAAAAAAATTTACACGATCAGATGGCAAAGAAAAAAAGTTCCATTAACGGGCATCGAACTCATGAACGCTCGGTCCGCGACAACAGATGCCGGGCACGCTACCCACTGCGCCACCGCCATAGACTGTAGAGGCACGGCCGCTGGATAAAAAGCGCACGTGCGCTTTTTCATCCAGCGGCCGTGGTAAAGGCTTTACAAACGCGCTATTTATATCTACCACTCTCCCGGTCGGTGGGGTGGCGTTGCCCTCTGGTAGCGGTAAAGTAAAGCAATTCTTCATTACCGTCGCCTCCACGATTAGCACCTGCAACGTGTTACACGTCCGTCCCATTCGGCGCGTTTTCAATAGAGGTTCAATTTTGTCAAGGACTTAACACACCGCGAGGTGGCGATCTTAGCGCAAGCGTCGTAGGGTGCCTTGATGCGCGTTTTGTTGCGCGTTACACAGGCACACTAAAGCGTCGTAAAAGCGCCGGCCTCGCTCACAGCATCACGCTAATCCAAACCAAAAATAGCTCTGCGACGCGCGCCTGCACTCCCCGCTCACGCGCTCGCCCCGAGAAAAATCGCGGCCGGGCTACCGTGGCAGCACGACGCGCTTTGCGTTTCCCTCTAGTCCGCCCGTGGCGTTCAATAACATTTTAACATGCCGCGGGATGGCGACCAAGTTCTGCGTCCAATATGCGACGCTCTTCTGGTTATCACTCCTCGTTCTCTGATTACGCTTTCACCGTTAACTACTACCACAATGATTTGTTTAATCATTCAACATGGACGTTAGTAGTCGGGATGGTGATGCACCACCAATCATCAAAGTGGGTGCATCCACGTTAAAGGGTGCTATAGCTGCCAGATATCAATTTACATTGTACAAACTGTCTTATATCAATATACCGTAAACATTCAGTTACTTCTTTAAGGGCACGCTTTACATTCGTGTTATTCCGATTCCTATGACGGAGGGATCAACCATATTTTTCCCCTTCTTTCTCTCTATTTCTCTCTTTTTTTCTCTGTGCTATGCTTCATTCTCTCTCCTCCTCCTTTCTCTCCTCATAACCCTCCCACCTATACTCCTCACACTTACTTCCCTTTCCCGCGACCTTGCCATACTATATTATACATGTCGATGCCGTGCTCTGCTAGCGTGCTCGGAAAGCCGAGTGGTTAGGACGCTCGCCTTCGGATCGTGGGTAGGCGGGTTCGAATGCCGCCACCCGATCAGAACTTTCTTTCGCCATTGATTTTCTGTTTCTTTATGTCTTTCTTTCTGTCTCTCTCTTCTTTCTCTTCTCTCTCTCTCTGCACTCGTTCTCTCCTCTCATCCGTCAGGGTTATTCAAGGCCACGCCGGAGAAATCGGCGCACGTGTTTTCGGAGCGAAGCACAACGTGAAAAGGACAAAGCGAGCGCGTAGCGGTTGATGATGATGACAATTATTGTTCGTACTACTCCGCGCAACGAAAAGCTTAAAGAGCTGTGCTCTTAAGAAGCACAGCGGCGTCAGCATTGTGCAGCCTGTGACCTTGTATACGGTGCAAGTGGGCGAATGACACTTGATCGCGTGAGCTCTACTGCCGAGGGCCCACTGCTAGGAGCCAGCATTTTAAGCAATACAGGAGAGGTTTCATAAGCTCAAACAAGTTGTTACCGTACGTATATAGAACACGAAACTATATATATATGATGTCCCGATTTCGTCCTGCAAAGCACAAATATTTCGCCCGCAGTCAGAATCAGGAACACTGCACATGTGTCACTAATCTGCAAGGCGTTCATCGTGTACAGTGGTTCCGTTGCGTCATGTTGCCCGAGCATGATTTCGCTGAGCACTTCAACTCCTTCATCTACTTCATCCACATTTGCCTAAGAAGGCTAGAAGGCGAAATCCATGTCCCCCTTCTCAGGCGATTGCATTGCATCCTCCTTCCCCCCGCCCCCCCCCCCCCCCCGAAATCTTTATACACCCAAGGCGGTTCTGCACTGCTTCTCTGATCGGAGGAACTGGACGCTTTCTGCACCTCACGAGGTTGTGCAGTGCCCCCGGGATCGGCCTATCTTTGACTAAGCGACGATATCATCATGTGA
The DNA here is from genome assembly GCF_013339695.2 of Rhipicephalus sanguineus. NCBI lineage: Eukaryota > Metazoa > Arthropoda > Arachnida > Ixodida > Ixodidae > Rhipicephalus > Rhipicephalus sanguineus. Next base: position 138,983,491 of record NC_051185.1, read on the forward strand.
TGCGGTCAGCAATTTTGGCGATCTCTGACGTCATTACGACGTCATAGGGTGACATCAACACATAGTGATGATATTTTGCCTCCAACGTGTTGATGCCGACGGTAACTTTTCGAGTTTGATGAGGTATTCAAGGTTTTCCCCGCAATAAACCGGAACGAAACTCACGGAGACCGAAAGTGCTGGAACTGTGTGAAGTCCACAGAGAGACCTTGTCGGAGCTTCGGATGTGTAATAATGCGATGGAGGCTTTGAAACCGCAATTTTAAGAGCGAATGCCTAACCACTCCTAATTCTCTTTACACACCGACCTTATCGAGTGGGGAAAGGTAACGTGAGAAAATGCTAAAAAAATTGGCCGCGTATCTGCGTGCTTCGCTGCAAATGTCGTGTAAAGACGATAGAAGAGGCGCTGTGTGAGATATGGACGCCATCTGGCAATACGTCGGGAAACATGAGTGCTGTGTTGCGTGCTGGTAGTCCCGGCGCAGCAGCAGGCGAAGACCGGCGGTGACCAACGCGACCAGCGGGGACGCCAGCCAGCCCGAAAACGCGGTTTGGCGCGAAGCGCTGAAGCAGAGAAACGTCCGCATTCAACGAGTACTCTCCACACACTCTTTTATTTACACGTCGCCTGGGTAAAACAGGAACGCCAGAGCGGCGCCCACAACCGGCAGCCTGAAGGCCGCCCACAACGCTGCTTTTTCATTTTTTAAATATTTTTTTCACCTTCTTGGCCTTCTCAAAACTAAAGTTTTTCAACACCAACCCATGGCATTCGTACAGTGCAATACAGAACCGAAACCGAAACACAACAATGAGCTCGTGCGAAGGGCACGGAGGAAGGCAAATGTCAGCATTTTCAGCTTGCATTTTCAGCTTTGTTGAAACAGCGCTCACTAGACGACGACGAAGTAAAAGAAGGCACTGTGCCTTCTTTTACTTCGTCGTCGTCTAGTGAGCGCTGTTTCAACAAAGATGAACGCATACCAACTCGCTCAAGCTTCCATTCTTATGCATTTTCAGCGCAGCTTAAGAAACTAGGGTCCTTAAAATTACGTATGTATGCATTTTCTATTAAAGGAACACGCCACCTAATACTTACCTAGTGATGTTGCACCTCAGATATGCATGATATTTACTTTTTGATCGACAACGTTCACAAGTATGAACAGCCGCACCAGTTCAAGACGGATGGCCCTTGGGCAAGTGGTTCAACTTTGGCCGAGTGGCTGAATCGAGGGACGTGCCGACAAACAGAAAGACAGAAAGACAGACCAAAATTTCTGCGTTTAAGTTCCCCAAGAAAGACTATCGTCTTTAATAAAATTTATTCCCAACATGCAGCTACTCGGCCACAAAATAGGTGCCGCATGGCTGTATGGACTCAGTTCTCTGGTTGCGAAGTTTAACCCATTTAACGACTCATGTGTGTTTGAGGGGCTAATATGAAAGGAAGTTGTACTTTACCTCCCGCCGTACGCTTTGCGCATCCAGGGACACAGCAAAATCAGTTGCCTTTCATTTTTTTGTTTTCTTTTAGGAGCTGGCTTGCCAGGTTCTTAAGCTGGTGCGAAGTCCCGCGCCGTACGCGTAACCTTAGTTCCAGGGGTGACCGCTACAGGCGCAGCTCTCGCGAAAGAGAAGTCTTCCTCTGCTTCTTCGAGCGAATTGATGATGATATTAACGCAGGCAAAATCACATATAGCATAGCCAACTCTAGCATGCGCACGCTCGCGCGAAAGAGAAGTCTTCTTCCTCTTATTCTTCGAGCGCCTTTATGATTATATTAACTCAGGCAAAATCACATATAGCATAGCCAACTGTAGCATGCAGTGCTCGCTCCAATTCCGCAGTTTTATTCTCTCTTTCTTCTTTTTTTGTTTTTGTTCTCTCTGTCTTTGTGTGTCTTTCCTGTCCCCGTGTATTTTATTTTTTTCTCGTTCCCTCTATTTCATTCTCTTTTTAGGTCTTTCTATCTTCTTCCTTGTTGCCTTTCGCTCTCACTCTCTATGTATTTATTTATTTCCAATATCTCAAAGGCCGCTATTTAGGGGTTTTACATGAGGGGAGGGCAGTAGATTAACATAGCACAAGTTTTACAACGTCTTCTTTGAAGAGTATCGAGCTGGAGTGGTGTAAGGTGCTGGCAGGGAGAGCGTTCCAGTCCTTTGGCGTGCGCACGAAAAACGAGGACGAAGGCGCTACGGTCCGAGCATAGGGCGGGTGAACAGATTTGGTGTGGTTGAGTCTGCTGGAATGGCGATGAGCTGGAATGATTGCAGGTGTACGAGGGGTAGCGTGATAAAATTTGTGAAAAAGACTGAGCTGAGCGACTTTGCGGCGAAGAGCAAGGTTCGGAAGATTAATACGAGATTTAAGTTCCGTAATACTGCTAGTGTATGGGTAGTCAGAGAGGATAAACCTAGTTGCACGATTTGGGACAGATTCTAATGTTTTAATCAGGTTACGTTGGTGAGGATCCCATATGGTACATGCAGCTTGGGTCGCAGTAGAGTGTTATAAGCTAGCAGTTTTAGTGAATATGGTGCTAGGCGTAAGTTCCGGCGGAGGTAACCGAGTACGCGGTTAGCTTTGCTGGCTATATTGGTTATGTGGGGTGTCCAAGTGAGATCGGTGGTGAGTTCTATGCCAATATATGTATACGAGGAGACAGAGGAAATTGGAGAATTGTTAAGAAAGTATTGTGGTGTGTGGTAGTCTTTCCTGCGATGAAAACAGAGAAGAGATGTTTTATTAACGTTTAGCGACATCAGCCACTTGGCGCACCAGTCTTCAGCGTGAATTAGGTCAGATTGTAGCGCTAGGGCGTCATTACTGTTGTAAATGGGCCGATAGATGACACAGCCGTCAGCGAATAATCTGATGTTAGATGAAATATTTGTATGAAGGTCATTGATATAGATCAAAAAGAGCAGAGGTCCAATTGAACATCTAACAAGGTGCATGTTTGGGCTAGTTGGTACTCCATTTGAACATCTAAATTGCGCGAACTTCAGGGACGAAACAGAGGAGAATGCGACACACACAAGCGCTAAATTCCAACTGAATTTTATTGAAGAAAACACATGAATATATAGGGTAACACCACGCCTGCGCAGCTTCACATCCACATAAACACGGTCCAAGCACGGAGGTCCAAGCACGGACCCTTGGGGCACACCTGATCTAACGGGAGATGGCACAGAAGAGTAATTGTTTGGAAAGACAAATTGTTTTCTGATGGACAAAAAATCTTCAATCCAATTAATTACAAGTGGGTGAAAATTCAGGCGCGATAGCTTTAAAAAAATCTTTTGTGCGGGACCTTGTCAAAGGCCTTTTCAAAATCGAGAAATAAGGCATCTACTGGTACGTTAACATCTATGGCGGAGCTTATGTCATTTATAAATAAAGCTAATTGTGTCTCACATGAAAGGCCTTTTTGGAAACCGTGTTGGTTATGGTGGAAATAGTCAACAGAAAGAAGAAACTTAGCTACATGTGAGTAAATGACGTGTTCTATAAGTTTGCAACATACACAAGTGAGTGAGATGGGTCGATAGCTGTTAGGGCAGAAAGAAGAACCTTTTTTGGGGACGGGAATGATCTTTCCTACTTTCCAGTCCCGTGGCACCACTCCACTTGTCAGTGACTGCTGAAAGATACGCTGCAGGATTACACTACTTTTCAGTATTTTATAATTTATGTTGTCGACACCTGCAGATGATGATAACTTATGAGACTCGATAGTTTTTTCAATTCCTACAGCAGTGATAAAACGTTCCGACATGGGTGGATGATCAAGAAATGGAGTATCAGGCAAAGTGTCGTCTTGCTCATCAGTGAAAACAGAACAAAATGCAGAGTTCAGAACATCGGGTCCAGCGCAGTCAGGTATCACACAATCACATTCATCGCGTAGCGAGACCGATTTGTCGGGTTGTGGGTTTACTGTTTTCCAGAATACTTTCGGATTATTTTTTAACATGTTTGGAAGGGTACAAGAAAAGAATGTGCGCTTTGCTTTAGCGGCAAGAGACTGAAATTCTTTTTCGGTGTCGCGGTATTTCTGCCATGCTAAAGGCGTATTCAGTGACCTAGCCGCGCGGAATTTTCGTTGTTTTTTGTTTTTCATTCGTTTGAGTGATGAATTAAACCATAGTGTTCTAGATCGCTGCGTAACCGTAATAGTAAGAATGTGAGTTTTAGTTAGTTGCTGCACTTTATTTTTAAAAAGGCACCAATTTTCCTCGACATTTCTCTGGGAAAAGTCGCTGAGGAACCGTTCACAAAAACACCTAATTCATCGTTAATGGCATCGTAGTTACCTCGGTCATAAATCGTTATTGTTTTTTTTTACCTTTGGTGGATGTGGTAGCTGATACTTGTAAGTAGCGAAAACAACTACATGATCACTCAAAGGTGTAAGATAAGCAAGTGAAGAGACATTATTAGGGTGAGACGTTAGAAATAAATCCAACAGGCTTGATGTATTATTACTGTGGCGCGTTGTTGTGGTAATGATTTGCGATAAGCCAAAGGTTAGACAAGAATTTACAAAGTAACTTTGTACGCTTTGTTTAGCTGCAGTTAATGAGAGATCAGACCAATTGATACCTGGGAAGTTAAAATCACCTAATAATATTAGATGAGCATTACTATATTTTTTGTAAGTAAGCGAAGTGCTTCATGAAATTCAGCAATAAACGAAACATCAGCGTCAGGGAGAGGGTAGCAAGTTCCTATGATAACAGGCGGGTAAGATAGATTACAACAGATGAATAGCAATTCTAGGCGAGAGGGAATATCAACCACCAGGCACTGAAGGCGATGGTGGGTGGCAATCATGACACCTCCACCTCGCCTGTTATCGCGATCCTTGCGAAAGATGTGAAATGATGGAAAGGACAACGCCAATTCACTATCTTGGATAGATGGATGTCGCCATGTTTCTGTCAAAGCTATTACGTCAGAGTTAGTGGTTTCGATTAAATGTCGTAGTGCGTCTCGCTTCGATAACACTTCTGGTGTTAGTATAGATAATGGAGAAGTCCTCTAGATTATTACGTCGGTGCTTAGGGTTCTTGGCTTCTAGCTATGATGATTGTGGTATCACTTTTTGAGTAGCGCGGTCAAACACGTAAACGCAGTTATCGATAATAAGTTTATTGTGACGTAGCTTGTACGCAGTGGACTTATCCTTTCCAAATGCTGCGAGGTGTTTTCGTGCAATTCTGGTGTTCTGGGAGTAGTCTTCAGAAATGCTAATTCCTGAATCCTTCAGCTTCCTGGCGCACGACGGAATTTCTTCTTTATCCTTGAAGTTACTGAGGCGTACTATGATCGGCCGATTTTTATTTTGACAAAAACGCCCGAACCTATGTGCTCGCTCAATGTCTCGGGATTGCATGGTCACGCCAAGGTTAGTCTGACAGACATCTACTATTAGCCTCTCAGACTGCGCCCAGGTCTCGCGTTCAGCGTCCATGATACCGAAGAACGCAAGGGTGTTTCGGCGTGATCTGTCCTCAGAATCATCTATCCTTGTTTCAAGATTTACGATGCGGTTTGTGATTTGTTCAGTGGTTGTGCGAAGGCTGCCGATATCTGTGTTAAGTTGCTTTATCGAAGAAAATTGGCTTTCAATCTTTGAAAAGCGTTCTCTTATTTCAGAAAATGTGTCTTCGTTTCGTGCCAGCGTGGCGTGAATTGATTTGATTTCGGTAAGCAAAGATGCCTGACTTGACTGTATTTGTTGTAAAGCTGACAAAATTTCATCATTATGCTGAGTATCGGCAGAACGAGTGTTAGCAGGGCCAGGGTTTTCTTCTATGTCGCCAGCGAGAAGCAACAGCTGTAGTAAAACGCGAACGCAATCATGCACAATCCCAAGACAACGGCCAGCGCATGGCAGTACTACTAATCCCAAATGATGAGTGCGCGGCGCGAACAGGGATAAGGTGTTTTTACCTGCACAAAAAGCAGTCGAGGTCGTTTAGCGCAGGTCATCGTAGCAGTACCGCCATGCCCAGTGAAGATAGCAGCAGCATCGCCGAGCTTTATAACCTCGTGAAGTGACGTCACCGCAGACGCAGTTCCGCGTGATTTTCTGAACGAAGTCGGATGTGGGCGGGGCAGTGGGTAGAGTGCATTTCTCGCATCCTCCTCATTTCTACCTCTTCCACTCGCGCACTATTTTTTTCTCTCTCTTGGTTTTATTTTCTCTCTTCATCTCCTTCATTCTCTGTCTGTATTTTGTTCTCTCTTTCGTTAAATACGTCATAGACAGTATTTAACGTCACAGAAGGAGGCTGTACAAGCATTACTGCGCTTTATGCGATCCTCAGGCCTTTTTCGACGACTGTATCGAGTGTTTTCTGAGTCTTTTTCGTCTGTGGAAGTGCAGTTTTTCTTTTTTTTTCATTTTTAACACGAAAGCGTTCCATGGCGGGGTCCACCAAGACTTCACTGACGATATTTCTGTGAAATAAATGACGTTGGTAAAATTCACACGAACAGAAGACAAACAAAAGCTATGAGAAAAACTAGCGCTGGCTAGGATGACCTGGGAGTCGAACCCGCGACACCTAGGTCGGTGGTCCTGCTGACCCGAAGGTCGCGGGATCGAATCACGGCCGCGGCGGCTGCATTTTCGATGGAGGCGAAAATGTTTGAGGCCCGTGTACTTAGATTTAGGTGCACGTTAAAGAACCCCAGGTGGTCAAAATTTCCGGAGCCCTCCACTACGGCGTCTCTCATAATCATATCCTGGTTTTGGGACGTTAAACCCCAGATATTAAGCTGCCAAACACCAGTAGACATTGCGAAAGCTCTCATACATCAATTAACAATCAAATATTCCCTTCTGAAGACTTGTTTTACATTCGTGCTACGCCGATTCCTATAACGAAGAGATCAATCACGTTTTTTTTTTACTTTTCTTTGAACTTGAGCAAGCCACAGCGTCACGCTAATATGGAGACGGCTCACGAGGCAAAGCAATGAGACAAATCTCATTGGTTTGTGTTGTTGCAACAAGCAGCCCGGACGTTTCAATATTCTCAGAAGTGCCTCCAGCGACCACCGCTCGAAGGCACCAGGGTACGCGAATGCTACGAATGGAGTGCTACATGAATGGTATTCTTCATTATAAAACAAAAGGTGAATTACTTTCTGTGCTGAGTACTACCCTTAATAATCGGTGTACGGAACGATCAAAGCGTGCTAGCGTCACTTGGAACCCCCTATTTGTAAACGCTATGCTTAATCCTTGTGCACTTCTACCCCCATTCTTTCTCAAACCAATGAAGCAGCTTTGCGTTAACTACACCGTTGGTATTTGTCTAGAAGTTGATCGCTATGATGTATGAAAAATCTTTCCGTCCAAACATCGCCTCTTTTAGCAAAGTGTCTTACTAGGTTCCCTAAAAAAAGAAATTTCTCCGTTTCTTTTTTCGGACAGAGGAACAGAGAACAGCCAGAGTATCAAGTGTCACAATCTCGGCTACTGGTCGCTAATCAATAAAAATCACAGCATATCCACGGAGTGAATGATGATGAGTGGGCGAAGCTGCGGAGGTTCATCGGTAAACCGTGAATCTTCCGTGAATTCTGCCCAGTACATCATCACCGACGTGAGATCGGGCGCGTTTATACTAAAGGTTCGATGAGTTATGACGACTTGCAGCTCACTTTAATTTTACATGTACGCTGTGAATTTTCATTGTTTAGAAAACCATTGCTTTAGAAAACACCATGCGTCTTTCGTTAAGCAGCTGGCGTCTTTTTCGTTTTGCTTTAGAAACATCTGGCGTTCTTTCGTTTGTTTTTACAAAACATCTGGCGTCTTTCGTTGGTTTATTTCATCAATCAACGGCGTTTTGAACAAAATTTTTATTGTTTAATCACGCACAGGAGAAATCTCACCAGGCACTACCTTGGAGGTAAACAATGGCTGCTAATGGGAATGAGAGACAGAAGAAGTCGGCTTTTAGCTAACACTTACACTTCTACAGAGACAGAAGAATTCGGCCTTAGTTAACGCGCACGCTGCGAATTTTTTATTGTTCAACAACGCACAGGAGAAATCTCCCACCGGCACCACCTTGGAGGTCAAAGGGTAAGACTTGTTACTCACTACTACGAGCACGGCGAGGGACGAACGGGTGCCGCCTTAAGGAGCTTCGCCCCTAATATGCAGAAGAGTGAGCGAGAACATATAAAGTGCCGAAGCCCGTCGCTGCCCTACTTAAATATAATGTTCAAACATTTAAAGAAAGCTTATTAACCCGTAGGCGCTCATAACCACTATGGCACACACACCAACAAAGACGAATACAACTACAGCGTGTCGTTGATGCGATGGAGCAGTCTCGACACATATGAAAGCATTAGGAACGGCACAACTTGACGGTATGCGTCGTTAATACAGTACATGAGAATTATCTAAGAAGCAGAATTCCGTCACCACATTTCCTGGAGGGGGGAAATTGAATTGCTTCTCCTGCACAAATTCAAGAGCAAGAGATAGATCAAGAGGAAGGTCGGGAGGTTAAAGAGATGTTAGAATTCGATATTGCTGCCCTGAACTAAGGTGGCGAAATAGGGGTCGAAAACAGGGTGTAGAGAGAGAGAAAGAAGCGTCAAGAGCACAGAAAGAAAGGACCAGCACACACAGCAAGGCTGCTCTGATTACAGTCGGTGAGAAAGACCGGTCCATCGCAAGAAGCGCAGTGGCACTTGCAGTCCTTTCTTCTGCGACATTGTGTCATGTCGGTGGCGTAGAAATCTCTCTTCCGACAGAGCTCGGCCGTCTAACTTCTCGTGACGCTTTGCAAAGGTGTAGTCACCATGCACTCTATTGTGGGCAGTCGCAAGAAATATGTGCAATCGTTTTTATAATTTGCATCAACGGTCACCCGCAAAGGTGTCGGCCATCCCAATGCGGAATGCAGAGGCGTTGGTAAGCGCAATCCCCAACCATAACCTACACAGAAGGGTAGCGTCGATTCGATGAAGCGTCGATGGGACATGTATTCTTAAGGTTGGGTCAAATGAGTGTAATCAGGCATTCTTCAAATGCAGCCGCAGTACAGTGCGCAGAGACTATTCCTTGCAGGCATTTTACAAGTGGAACGACCCACCTTCCTGTGGACGAAGTAGTTCTATGAGCCATCAATAGTACTTATGTCGCAGAAGAAGGTCATGCAAGCAATACTGCTCTTATTGAGATTCCCAGGCCTTTCTGAATGACTGTATTTTAAACACCCTTCCTCTGTGTGCTTATTGCAGCGTAGCTGTCAATGAAACACCTGCGCGCTCCGTCCAAGTCCGCCCACGGACAGAAAAAACACATGATCTTTTTCGAGTGAGCGATGACATCAAATAATGAACGCAGCGTGACGCATGACGTCACATATCATGAGAATTTGTTAGTCCTGTTCACGTCATCATGACGTTACTACATGACGTCGCATGATGACATCAGCAATGGACATCGCCCATGGGTCAATGGTGGGCCGATCCGGGAGGCTGTGCAGACAACAAGGAGAGCGGTATGCCTTTCGTACGGGTTTCATCACCTGTGTCGAGTCTAGGCGCGGCGTCGGCATGGTAGTGCGGCGTAAGTATAGCTCAAAACCTCATTAGAGAGTTGTAGTGCCCTAGCCGTTGGCTCCCATCGTTCTTGCGTTGACTTCTGCACTTCGCCTCTTATTTCTGCTCCACAGCCACTACCAAAAAAGTACAAAAGAACGCAAGTATTTGCGTACGCAAGCACCGCCGGACCCCAGCACTAAATCTCTCTATGTGACAACACCTCAGGATAGAGCGCTTTTGAATAACGCTGACAAAAGCAGAGACGGGAGTGCACCCGTCACCTCAGCTGTTCATGCACCTGCACTGAGTAAAATCGCTCAATTATTTTTTGTCAGCTCTGTGCTTGTGGTTCTTCTCGTCTCTATCAACTTCTCTCTCTGTCTCTCTCAATCACCTGCACCCTATTTCCAACCACGATTTGCCAACAGCATGGGAAGACAGAGAACAGGATGGAATATCTGTTTGACCTGTTAATCTCGCGCTTTTCTCTCTCTATTCGTGTTCTGTGCGTGCGTACGTGTGTGCTTCATCGCCGAGACACATCGCATATCCTAAACCCATCTTGGAAGCTATAGAAATGCTCTTGGCATTTGAAGATGTTCGCGCATTACAAATATCATCACCCTACAATTCCTGATACACGACGTTGACAAGCTGTTGGTTCGAACCACGATGCAACCTCTATGCGCACACTCCTTATTTACATATAAATTTGCTTATTTATATATGTTTTATAAATTGGCCCAACGCACTGCCTAGGGGAGGACCTTACAAAGGGGGAAGACGCGAAGAAGCATTGCAATATGAACACATGAGTTTGTAGCGTAATTGTTGCAAGCTCAACTATTACTGGGCATCCATTTTAACGCTCGAAAATGCCGAAAGCAAATTATTGAGAACATAATTAGCGAATAATAGAGGGCCGTAGCAACACTTCGCCAAGTAATCATCAGATGACCACGATCAAGGAGCCTCATGAATCAAAAATCTTTTTCCGGAAAAGTGTTTCGACTTCGTGTAAGTACAAGCGGAGTTACAGGGACTTGTTTCATGTTCCCAGCACTTTCTTTATGCGTCCATACGAGCATGCTGGCAGCTACAGTGGAATGGATGACCAGCGAGCAGGAAGCTACGTCAGCGTGCACCATGACATTGAGTATTTCAGACAAGCGTAGTTGGCTCACATGTTCACGGAAGCCTATACCACAAACAGGCAGCCACTTCTGACAACAGCTCAAACTATATTTAGGAAAGCGATGACCATGCTCGAATCGTTCGTAAAATGGTGAAAGGTATCATTTGGTTCGTCGATATCACATATTGGACAGTAATGACCCACAAAAGCTTCCGAGTCATTGTATTTGCCGCAAACTCACGCATGTGCGTGTAAACGTCCGGAAGGGCAGCCCGGACATGGAGCATGCCACGTCCGGGCGACGTATACCAGGTAGACGGAAACGTGATGCTATTATAGACTACCGATATGCAAAGGGGTGGATAACTAATGCAGTCATTGCGCGAGGAGACCGAACAAGTAACTTGCGAGCAGACGAACACATATACCTGTCGCAGAAACCACGACATAATGAAAGCAACCCCAGTTGTGTTCCTGTGGGAGCTTTCACAGAAACTCCAAAGCCAGTGCCCTCCAAATACACCATCTCCCGCTAAAGGGGACCATGAGGCGATGCGAAGCCGGAGCACTTGCACGATCGCGTTCCGTTGGCGTTCGTTGGGCATGCTACCGACCTCGCGTCGTGGAACGCGAAGAGGGACGCTACGCGCGTCGTATCTTCCATCTAGCCTGGCCGTTAATTCTCACAGGGCGAGCGGGGAACGCGGTCGACAGGCGGGCGAGAGGGGGGCAGCGTAGGAGAGGAGGGAGAAGGGGAGGGAACGCGCATGCGCTCGAGCTCATCGCGGCGTTGCGCAGGAGAGAATTTCAGCATGTCTAGCCCGCGTTTCAGAGGAAGAGTGGAAATGGGGATGGGAGAGGGAAAGTGAAGAGGGGAAGGGGAGAGGGAATGGTGAGAGGGGGGTGAGGGAAAGTAGAGAGGGGAAGGGGAGAGGGTGAGTGGAGAGGGGGTGTGTGGAGAGGGTATGCGCATGCGCAGTAACGGTGGTCACGCCGCACACCACCACCACCACCACCACCACCGGATTGAGCTCCGCCTTAAGATACTTAGCATCTAAAAGGCTAGGGTCGTTATTAGTGCAATTAGGTGTTTTAACATTATAGCGTTAGAGCGCACACTCCAAGAAGACCGCTTTGTGCCAAAATTAAACGAAATCACGCCTTTCAAACTCATTATTTCAGAAAAAATGTCCTTAAGTCAACTTTAATGCAAACACAGCTGACTTAATTCGGATTGATGACAACATTGTACCCTATGGGTACCTGCCAAGGAATCGAAATTTCTACTTTAGACCGAGAACTTCGTAAAATCGAGTTTGAATTCTATGTTAAATAAATGCTTCGGGTCTTTCTTCAATACGACGCATTTCATTCATTTCACTCATTCATTCATTTATTGAAATATAAATACTGCTAGCCCTGAAGAGGGCCGTTACAAGGTGGAAGGTACACGTAGTTTCGAGGCAAAATTTGCTACAAAATTCTGGTGATATTTTGCAGGGTTGTTACGAACAGCGAAAATATACAAAAAGAAATGACAAACGTATACTAAAGAGTACAAACAAAGAGAGGGGTAAAATGCATCGAGTTCAAAAGCAAAGGACAAGCGTAGGCAGCATCACGAGACTGTTCAAAGCATATACGCAGAAAAAAAGTTACTTGTAGCCACAATGTTATACACTGAAAACCCGTTTGACACTTTCTTCAAATGACGGTAGCGATGAACATCTGATAGTGGAATCGGGTAACATATTCCATTCATCGATAACACGGGGGAATTAACTGAACCTAAAGCAGTCATTACGAGAGGCAAGAGAGAGAGAAGAGGGAGAAAGGAAAGACAGGGAGGTTAACCAGGAGCAGTCTCCAGTTTTCTACTGATGGAAGAAAATGTTGCTGTGTAGTACTTGGACTGCGGTTATGACTTCGTTTTGGTTTTTTTTATTGTTGTTGTAGTATTTTGTCGCGTGCTACTGTTACGAGAGGCAAGGGGCACGATGTACATACTATGGCGATGCCTCGAATGTTCCTGCGTGCTAACCTGAAAGAAAGCTGTATGGGTAAGCTTAAATTGATTATGAATTAACTGGAAAATAAATTTTAGTCTCTCAATCTTCGTCCTAATTTCCAAACTTTCATTACGAAACAAAAGAACTTTGACCGTATCTATCTATCTATCTATCTATCTATCTATCTATCTATCTATCTATCTATCTATCTATCTATCTATCTATCTATCTATCTATCTATCTATCTATCTATCTATCTATCTATCTGCTCACGTTTTGCACCTCTGATCATTTCGTTGACTCTGTAATTCTAAAGCAAAGTATGACATTACATGAGTACACTACGAATATGAATGATAGCTCATGGCATGCATGGTATATGTACTACGTAATCACATACATGATAAGCCACTGGCTTGATGTCATAGTGGTCATTTAATTGCTTTGCTAGAAACCACCCCAATAAATCCAGCTGAAGCCTCGTGTTCTTTCCTGATATCTGCGAAGTCTCCATGGGTTGAGTAGAAGTATCTTGGCACACAAGAGATGAAATTGTTACAGTACTACATCCGGTACTATGCGAGGGCATGCAACTCTCCTTACACTGGCAGTGCTCGGCATCTAAGCCTGCGTTTAAAAAGAAGCGCGCATGATTTACAGTACTGTGCAATCTATATCAGACAGCTGCTGGGGGTTGACCTTAATTATAGGCCCATAGAAGATATGCTCATTAAATGCGCACTCTCCGCACCGCAAATGGAGCCACTCAGTCTAAAACGCTATACTTCCTCCTTATCCTGTTTTACCGCCACAGTTTCTCAACTCAATCATGCGGCTTCCCGATAGACTACGCCGTTGATATTTCTCTAAAACGCAATGCCTATGATGAATGAATAAAGTTTCCGGCAAACTACTGCATCTTTTAGCAAAGCGTCTGACCAGGTTCCCGAGAAAGCAAACTTTTCTTCTTTTTTTCTTGCACCGATCTACGGATTACAGCAAGAGGCGCACCTCACTCGCGTTTAGAATAACCATGTCCGCTGTAGGTGGTTAATTGAATATATCTAATAACAGTTAGCGAGACGTGCAGGAGTGCAGACGTAAGCGCGCCGCTACCCTACTTATTAGAATGTTAATATATTGAAATGATTCATATTAACACATAGGCACGAACACAAATATGGAACACATAGCAACACAGACGCATGCAACACCAGGTTGCGAATTCATTAAGCACACTGGATTTCCTGAAAGAAAAAGACGACGCGGTTCAACTTGTTCCTGGGAATTTCCTAAAAAGGCAGACATTAATCACAACTTCTGGCGCATTTTCGTACATTGATATCTTCACATGACAACCTTTAAAGTATGGATTTTAATGATCTTAGCGCACGTGTTTGTGTTATTGAAAGATGGGATGAGAAGTTGAGGACAAGAAATGTTGCAGTACGATTAATCCGACAACTATGAAACCATCGACCTTTGGTTCTCTTGTGATATAAGTCCCCGCTGTCAAAATAAATACATAAGCTATTTAAATAATTAATAAAGCAACCGAAGTAATAAAACTGCGCCAGAAATCGACCTGTGTCAATCGTTACAGTCAATGCGAATAGAAAGGTATTAGCTTCACGACACTCTGTGGGCGTTTAGAAAACGTGTCTAGCGTCTTGAATACGCTTGCTTGCATAGGGACATTTTTTAATGCGTTTTTTTCAGTCTGACGAGGCATGCACCAGCGGCCTAGTGGTGAGGACATCGGACAGAGGCCCAGAGTCTTGCCTTCGGAACATATGTAACATATTAGGCGGCGTCTTACGCGAAAAAACATGCCGCTGGAAAGCAAATAAAAATGAGGCTCTGGACCGTGCCGCAGGAGCAGTGTTGGTTCATCCAGCGGGGACATGGAGTGGCGCGAGCCCTGAACTAAGGGCTCCACCCTCACCCTACGCGGAAGATCTCTCATAATTGCACAAAGAACTGTTTTTTTTCTCCCTCTCTCGTAGGTGTTCCGGTCACATGCGCATTTAAGCAGCGGAGCTGGTTATGCCAGCCGTTGGTAGTAATCCAGCAACCGAAAATTGTCGTCATCATGAACCTGCACATGCTATGTGCGTCCTCTTCTTGATCTTCTGCTTCGCTCCCAAAACACATGCGCCGATTTGTCCGGCGTGGGATCCAATAACCCTAATGGGAAGGTGAACACATAGAGAGAGAAAGAGAGAAAAAGAAAGAAAGAAATAAAGAAATAAAGGAAGAAAGAGAAAGTGAGAAATTCTTGGCAAGAAAAAATTGTTCCCGAGTCGGAATCCGAACCCGCACAACTTCGATCCGAAGGCAAGCATCGTCACCACTGGGCTATGTCAGCACGCTCGCGAAGCATAACATAGCTTTTTATCGTATAGTGGGAAAGGGGCGGGAAAGGGAAGTGAGAAATAAAGAGAAAGAAAGGGGAAAAACTTAAAGAGATATAATGACAGAAAGATAGAGAATCAAAGATTGAGATAAATAGCCATTTGATAATCGATGAATAGGTAATAAATTTCTGTGAATTGTTTACAAATTCCTTGACATGCATGCTAAAGCATATTGTAAGCCAATTAGTAGCCAATCCATAGGTAATCGATAATCGATCATTAACCAATACATTTGTAGTAGTTACCATTGCTCAGGTAAGCATAAAAGCACATATTAAAAATAGATAGCTAATCAATACATTTCCAGAACTTTGACTTGACTGCAGGAAATTGCTCAAAAACGCGCGTAAAATTCCCGCCCCTGGATAACCTTACGATCCACTCCGCACAGCTAAGTAGGCGGAGCTAAAGCTATGACGTCAGCGTCGGTATGAAAGAGCGGCGCACTGGCAAGACAGGGAAAAGTAAACAAGAACAAGGAAGGCCGCCCATCTGCGCTGTTCCCTCAGTCTTGGCACCGCTAGTGCAAAGCGCTTTTAAGGTTTTTTTTTTTATGTACCGTTTTGCATAATTGATGATGTCTCTATTAGGGCCTTCTAAACGATAGGCCGTTTCTGACACGTACATTTTATCTGGGTTATCGAGGCAACCTTTCCTTTCACGCTGCCACATTTCATCGTTACCTGGATGTGAACGAATGACCGTCGTTGCTGCAGGTAGCAAACGAAGTTTAGCGTACGGAACACGGGGATGGCGGTCGAATTCCCAGCATGGAGTATGGAAACAGGAATGTGCAATGGGCAATGCGAAAGGAATGAGGACAGAAAGAGAGAGAGAGAGAAAGAAAGAAAAAAAAAGAAAGAAAAAAAGAAAGAAAGAAAGAAAGGAAGAAAGAAAGAAAGGAAAGAAAAAAATTTCTCAAGGGGCAAGGACTTCCGAATGTCCTTGCAGCGCAAGCGCCGCTATTAAAGTCGAGCTTGAACTTTCCTTATCCTTGTTTGCAGCAATGCGGAGCGCGTACGTGCGGGAAAAATATTGAAGCTTCCTGCAAAGCATAACCATGTATAGCATAATATAGCAAGGGGGTGGAAAAGCGAAGTTGGGGTGAGGAGGAGTGAGGGAACAGCATAGTACAGCGAAGGCGAGTGGAAGAGTAAGGGCGAGTAGCAAGTGGGAGACATACTGGTGGACAAGCGGCGAGAAGGAAGAGCTGAGCAGTGGAGATGAGGAGCAGCGGCGCAGGTGGAAGGCCGGAGTCGGCGTGGGAGAAGCCAGTGTGCCGCTGCAGGCGATTTGACGTTAGTGATGACGTCAGAGCTTTGCTTTGCTTGGCACTCCATCGCTGCGCTCCTCAGCTCCGCTGTCCCATAGTGTTTAAAACGCTAAGTCTTTTAAAGCAATGATACTTTTAATATTATTATTATTAGTAGTAGTAGTAGTAGTATTTTATATAAACATAATTGTTGTTAGTGATGATGTGAGTGTTTTGTTGCGTCGGTAATTTTTCAGTTTTACGAATGGCCCGGTTTTATACAGCCTGGCTGCAAAAAATATAGAGAAACGATTTAAAGTACTTTCTACAATGCTACGGGGGATAAGCTGTTCCAAGCGGTGACCCTTGAATAAGCACGGTCGAAGTGTGTTGCGGGCCACTCGTGCCTCTGCGTTAGCGTACTTTCTAAAAAACGTGGACGACTGAGAGCAGTCAATGCTCTAACATGGGAGAGCAGTCAACTTTCCCCTGCATGGATCTAGAACAGTGAATAATCTGAGTGGTTTAGAATATTATTCTTACGTGAGTGTTACCTGATATATAGAAACGGTCAAAGTGCCAAAGGTACGCTAAGATTTAAAAGCTGTACGTTTACGCGCTATAACGAACAAGTGCTAGTATTTTTATTCCATACTTTAATCCAAATGACAAATGAGATAGAAATATGGTAGAGCCTACATACGAGCTATGCTGAGAAACTAACTTCGCCATGCAACGTGCGCTTATACTGTTGGCGGCTCAGTGCTGTTTTTCAAGATCAGTTGCCGACGCTCATGCTCGTTCTTTTTTATATTTCATTTGAAAGCACGATTTGATTGTTTAAATAATTAAAAATAGCACATTTATAGAAATAAAATGCATAGAACCAATGCAAGATGTCGAACCTCCCGTATAATTTTGGGCATTTAGGCCACTGGCAACATCGCTGCCAATTGGAGCCACAATAGTCAACCTTTTAGGGGCGAAGCTCCTTAAGGCGGCACCCGTTCGTCCCTCGTAGTCGTAGTAGTAGTCGTAGTGCGTAACCATTCTTACGCTTTGACCTCCAAGGTGGTGCCGGTGGGAGATTTTTCCTGTGCGTTGTTGAACAATACAAAATTCGCAGCGTGCGCGTTAACTAAAAGCCGAATTCTTCTGTCTCTCATTCCCCATTAACAGCCATTGGCATGCTCGAGTAGGAAACGTTAGTAGAAGTAGAAGTGTAAGTGTTAGCTAAAAGCCGACTTCTTCTGTCTCTCATTCCCATTAGCAGCCATTGTTTACCTCCAAAGTAGTGCCTGGTGAGATTTCTCCTGTGCGTCATTAAACAATAAAAATTTTGTTCAAAACGCCGTTGATTGATGAAATAAACCAACGAAAGACGCCACGTGTTTTGTAAAAGCAAAACGAAAGAACGCCAGATGTTTCTAAAGCAAAATGAAAAGACGCCTGCTGCTTAACGAAAGACGCCAGATGTTTTCTAAAGCATTGGTTTTCTAAACAATGAAAATTGACAGCGTACATGTAAAATTAAAGTGAGCTGCAAGTCGTCATAACTCATCGAACCTTTAGTATAAACGCGCCCGATCTCACGTCGGTGACGATGTACTGGGCAGAATTCACGGAAGATTCACGGTTTGCCGATGAACCTCCGCAGCTTCGCCCACTCATCATCATTCACTCCGTGGATATGCTGTGATTTTTTTTTACTTTATTATCGTCCAGTTCTACCGCTACAATTTCTCTATAATCAGCTGTGCGTATGCTTACAGTGCTCAGCACCTACTAAACTATTCTGAGCACTCAGCAAGTAAGCCTGCTTCTAGTAGAATACGTGAATGAAAAAATAACACCATCTCCCGCTAAAGGGGACCATGAGGCGATGCGAAGCCGGAGCACTTGCACGATCGCGTTCCGTTGGCGTTCGTTGGGCATGCTACCAACCTCGCGTCGTGGAACGCGAAGAGGGACGCTACGCGCGTCTTATCTTCCATCTAGCCTGGCCGTTAATTCTCACAGGGCGAGCGGGGAACGCGATCGACAGGCGGGCGAGAGGGGGCAGCGTAGGAGAGGAGGGAGAAGGGGAGGGGACGCGCATGCGCTCGAGCTCATCGCGGCGTTGCGCAGGAGAGAATTTCGGCATGTCTAGCCCGCGTTTCAGAGGAAGAGTGGAAAGGAGAAGGCGAGAGGGAAAGTGGAGAGGGTGAGTGGAGAGGAGGTGTGTGGAGAGGGTATGCGCATGCGCAGTAAAGGTGGTCACGCCGCACACCACCACCACCACCACCGGATTGAGCTCCGCCTTAAGATACTTCGCATCTAATAAAGTACTTTGTACCCTGCTACGTGAGAGCTGTTTTCAGCTGTGCTTAACAAAACGTCTATCCAAGATTTCCTGAACGTGGCCGTAGACGGTGCGGGACCGCACATTGGAGCCACAATAATAAACGTTATATTTTATGTTTATCCTCTTCTACCGTCATAGTTTCTCAACCAGATCAAGCGGCATCCCGCTATCTATGCCATTGAGATTTCTGTAAAACGCGACAGCGATGCTGGATGAGGAACCTTTCTGTGAAAACATTGCATCTTTTAGCAAACTGTCTTATTAGGCTTCCCTAGCAGTAAATATTTCTTCCTTTTTTGATGCACAGAACTACGGAATACAGCAAGCGGTACACTTCACTTTCATTAAGAATCATAATGTCCACTGCAGATGGCTAATTAAATATGTTCTCAGAAATCGCTGACAACGTAGACGACTGCATACGGAAACGCGTCGCATTCCTAGAATGCCTATACAATGAAAGAACATTTATTAAGCCATAGGCGCGCGTACCGCTGTGTCACGCACATTCCTACGCACGCATAAAATACTACAACGTGTCGCTCGTTCAATTTAACACGCTCGGTATAAAGAAAAGGAAAGAAACAACAAAACACGATGTCATACCTTGTTAAGCCTATACATAAGAATTTCCTGAAAAGGTAGGCATCATTTATGGTCTCCGGAGCAGGTAGAGATTTGCGGTGCTGCTGTCGTTGGTAAACCATTGCCTCGAACGCCGACGTAACCTCCCAACGTCTATATCTGCGGATATCAAAAAAGTAGTGATAGACTTGAAATTTACGCTAAGCAAGCATGACTTAGCTATTAATAGGACCGTTTTGAAGTTGGCGTCGGCCATACATATAGCAATTGATAGATTATTAGTGAGACTTTTCTGAGAACCATTAGGTGCCAGAAGAAAGCCTTGTTAAATCTATCTATCTATCTATCTATCTATCTATCTATCTATCTATCTATCTATCTATCTATCTATCTATCTATCTATCTATCTATCTATCTATCTATCTCTGCCTGTCTGTCTGTCTGTCTGTCTGTCTATCTATCTATCTATCTATAATTATGCCGACCGCATCACCGTTACGTTGCGCGAAATCGCTTTATGCTTTGTGGGAATCGCCGCCTATAAACCCCGTCGACCCCAGTGACTACGACACGAGCCAGGATCCGACGGCAGTGCGCATGCTCCACGCGTCAGGAGGAACATATAAAGAGCGATATAGAGAGCGACCGTGGACAGCCATGGGAGAGTGGCCGACAGACTGTCGCGGAGAGCGCTTGTGTGCACGGGGCGTGCGCCCCGCCGGGGCCCAGTTGCCCAGCAGTCTCCGCCGGCGTTCTTTGGGGTGGACGACCACGAACCCCACATCTGGCGCCCAACGGGTATTGTCGTCAGCTACCAGCAAGCATGGAGGACGCACTGAGGAAACTGCTGGAAACTATGGAACGCCTCGACATCACCTAAGCAAAATTCTGCGCGGCGAGGGGACACGCGGAGTCGGCAGCCTACCTGGTAGCGAGGGGCGTGGCGATCACGACTGCCGGCATTCGACAATGGCGGGTGCCCCTGTTTGGACAGCTGGGCACACCGCCGCAAGCAAACCGAGAGCCCGAGGTCGAGACTGTCGACGGAGCAGAAGGCGAGGACGCAAAAGAGGAGGAGCGGAAGGCCCCGGTTTGGAAAGGATGCACGTCGGCGCAAGAGCCCGAGCCTGAGTGCGGCAAGGAAGAGGTCGCCAAGGACGAGGAAGACGCCGACGGTGGTGGTGCGGAAAGTAGCCACGGGGAACCCGATCTGAAGTGCGGAAGTGAAGGGGTCGGCGGCGACGCCGAGGCAGATCAGCTCCTGCACGGCGACGATGAAGTAGACGCCGATAGAGAGGAGGACCAGGCCGCGGCAACAAAGGACAAGGCGAGGAAAGAAACGCCGACGCCTGCCATGGGTGCCGGCACTGAGAAAAGGCGCACGAGAAAAGCTTCTCCAGCGGCTGCGGCCATGAAGGAGGTAACGAATACGACACCGAAGCCGGCAGCGGACAAGGTGCCTGCGCGCGACCTCTGCGTGAGCGGCAAACACGGCATGGTGGTGTCCTCCAACACCGTCGTTAACTCCAACACGCCCGGTGCACGCTGTTTCGCCTCCTTGACTACGAGCACCGCCGAGGAAGAAAGCAAACGCGTCCAGCACCTGCATCGCGGCGAACGGCACGGAAAGGGGATCTCTGTCGAATGCACGGAGAACGGGGCCGGTGACGCCCTGCGCAAGTGCAAGACGGCAGCTGCCGCGTTGGCGGCCACGAGGACCACGGGCGATGTCAAGGAAGGCTGTGAAGTGCTTTCTTCAGAGGGGGGGGGATGTGGGAATCACCCCCGATAAACCCCCTCGCCCCCAATGACTACGACACGAGCCACGATCCGACGGCAATGCGCATGCTCCACGCGTCAGGAGGAACATATAGAGAGCGACCGTGGACAGCCATGGGAGAGTGGCCGATAGACTTGAGCACGCGGCGTGCGCCCCGCCAGGGCCAAGTTGCCCAGCAGTCTCCGCCGGCGTTCTTTGGGGCGGACGACCACGAACCCCACAGCTTCTACCTAGCAGGACACGCTTTTTCAAGCTTAAGATGGCTCATCAAACGCGAATACTGACCGTCGGCGTTGGCGGCGTCAATGCGAGCGATGCGAAAATGTATCGCGACGTGATGACGTCCCCATGGGATGTTGTCATGACTTCATACATCGCGAAAATGTACGACGTCATCATGACCTTTCTGTTACATCACATCATTATGTCATCACGTCAGATCGTCACTTAATCAAAGGTGCGCTCATCACGGAGGCAGTGAAAAATCAGGTGAGAGGCAGAATGCTTGCAATGCCTCTGATCCTGGAGGTAGTGCAAAACCACGTTAGGTGCAGAAAGTGTTCGGGTAGTGGACAGAGCTGGTAGATCGCACAGTGGAATTGACTGAAAACGACGAGGTCATCTAATGTGTGACTATCACAGTGCGGCTGGTTATGCTCGCAACCACTCTCGTCGCCGATTTTACAAATAAATGCATTAATAATTGCTGGGCTTTAAAGGGGTCATGAAGCACCCCTTGGGCTTGTTGAAAAAACACATCCTGCGGAAAGCTGACACGGCTATGAACTGCTCAGCCAAATATTGCAGTCGTGCGCGCCGCGTAAAGGCTACAAGTGGAACGCAAAGTTGCTGTTTTCACAGGCGCCCTCTTTTCAAACAGAGGCCGGTTCTCACTCTCGTCTGTGGGCGGGGCGTCTGCCGATTGACGTCGCGATCTGCATCGCCGCGTCGCAAAAGACAGCATCCTTATTGGCTGATAGCCGACGTAAATGGAGAGCGGCGTTCGGATCAGATGCGCTTCTTGCCACGGGGTGCCGCCACTTGCCAGCGCCGCAATCCTCAGTACACGGTAGCCGAGCTCGCGCACGCGAATCACAGCGGGAGAGCGATCGCGTTTCATGAAGCGCGCTGACGTAACTTCTTTCCCCCGTGCCATCCCTCCCCGTGTAGCTTCCCGTGCGCTCGTCAGCACGAGAAAACTCCGTAACTAGGCTCATTCTTGTCGGATTCGAGAAATTTTTGCATTAATCGATTCGGGAGGCAGTAAACTCCGATACGGAGGTCATTAGATCATTACTTGGAAAAGTGCTTCATGACCCCTTTAACACCCGAAAAACACGACATGACTATGAGGGACGCTGTATCGGAGGGTTCCGGAAATTTCGACCACCTGGGGTTCTTTAAAATGCACCTAAATCTGACTACACGGGCCTCAGGCATTTTCGCCTCCATCGAAAATGCGGCCGCCGCGGCCGTTATATTATTCCGCGATCTTCGGGCCAGCAGTCGAGCACCATAACCTCTAGACCACCATTGGGTGGAACTTAATGTATTACCAAGTGAGCAGTATTCCTTTGCCTTCAAGTGTTACGCAGTATAACATGTTTCTTTGCGCATTCATTCTTCCTTTCCTGCCTTTCCTACATTCCTTCTCTCTCTCTCTCTCTCTCATTCTTCCTTTCCACGTCATCAGTCATTTTGCTTGCAGGCCCTTCCCCCTTTCCCAATTCTCAATCAGACGTAACAAGTTCGATCGTACTGCGTCCCCCTCCGCGCTCTTCGTTGTGTTGTTGCTTTTCTTCAAAACCAATAAAAGATGTGCAATAACTAGTAGACACGAACAAAACGCTGTCTTCCAAATTAAATTTCATTACAACATGACTAATCTTACATACATAGAAAAAAAACATAAAATGCCCTAATCTGTTCGCCGTTGTTGCAGAACCTTTACGCGTTCTTCGTGGAAATAAGCAATCTCCATTTTGGTGAGAGAGACAGATGCTACAGTGACAGACTCACTGCGGGATCCCCCCACTTCCTCAGCTGATAATTTGGGCTGTAGTCTTAATCACGTTTAACCAGCTGGTACAAGCTTCAACCTTACTAAATTTTTGTTGTTTGTTGTTGTTGAGATGGTTCTCCCTGTCTTCGTTAACGTCGCAAAGGTGCCGCATAGAACACGACCCAGCGTCCGGACTGTCGTCCCGCATACTCCTGCTTCCCCAGTGCAGGAGAGGTGAGTCGCCAGTGTCCCTTCGCCAAACGTTCGCCTCGTACGAGCAGAATTAGGGAGACTTCAGCGTTCTATTGCCGGGTCAATTCTTCTTCAACACGCACCGCGAGGCACAAGCCCTGGGAGACAGCGTCGCATTCCTCGTCGTCAAGGTTAGTCATACTGCAGGTGGTCGCAGAGCGGCGCTCCACCTCTGGAAATACGTACAGCTGCAAAATACGTACAGTTGAAAATCGATCTATCTAACGCTCCAAATATCTCGCTAAACTCGAAAATTCGCAATATCTAGAAATGAATTTCTCGGTTCGCCGAAATTTAAAATTATAATGTAGCGACAACCGAAAGCCACCTTGGCACGGTATTTGCGAATTACCCATGCCTGGGAAGAAATTGCGAAAGTGGCCTGGACACACAGCCTCCCATGCACGGGCAATGCAGGCTCCGTAAGCGATCGCTATGACAATCTGCCGAAATGTAAAGAGGCGGAGAACGAATTCACTGATTCTACGAACAGGCTGAGCAAGCAAACTGCGTGGAGGTGATCGCTGTCATTTGTCATATAAAGAATGAAATAGCGAAAGCAATCGATAGGGGAACATTTACAGGGAAAATAGTTACGCCACCGCAGTCCCAAAGCGATCTGGTACGTAAGAGCGCTGCCGATTGTTGAGTCCGTTCTTCCGTGCATGGGCGCGGCGTGTATACTGATCAAGGTAAAGGTAGCGCCGTAACTGTGGCGAATAGATTATTTAACGCTATAGCATCAGAACACGAGCTCGAAAAAATCCGTCTGTGTTCTAAATAAATCGCCCGTTTTTAAATCGAAAGAAAACGATTCCAAAGAAATCATCCCTCTTTTCCTCATTTATTTCAGGCAGACCTTCGTTAAATAGGATTTGGTGCCAAGTCGTTTTCGTTCATTCGGGTTGACGAAAACATTGAACCCCATGCGCAACTACCGGGGAATAAAAATTTCTTCGCTGCATCGAAAACTTCATAAATGCCGGGTTTTTTTCCCCGAGTTTTAACCGTATATGGCGTCAACAATTCAGAAACGCTGGTGTTCGAAGCGGGTGAAAGCATTGACCTGTCAGGAGTAAACATAAAGTCATCCTCAACAAACACAAACGTAACGGTATTTTATTGAGCTTCATATAACTTCTAAAGAAGAAGGCACACCAACCAGTAAATTACTCGTCTTGCTACCATATAAAAGAGGTTTTTCAGTATTGGTGGAAGAGATGCAGAGGAGATATGTAGTAAAAACGGAAGTCATACGAGGCGTAGGATGTGAAACCGTGTGATTCAAGTCGATAACGTGAACTGATGTGTATATAGTGGAGCGCGAGAAATATGAACATGGGCAGAAGAGGCATGGAGGATCTGAGAAAGTGAGACACTTAAATTGGTTCAAGAAAAGAAATAGAGTAAAGGAAATGTATTAGATTGTGCCAGCCACAAAGAACGCCTCACTATGCTCCGGTGATTCCCATGTGGCAGGGCTGGGCAGAGATACTCAGAAGAGTATTCCGGAATACAGATATCGAAATACATGAACTGGAAGCCTGAAATACAGATACTGAGATACATTTGCCTTTAACGTAACGGGATATTTCGGAGATACTTTTGCAATAAGATGAAAAAGTATTCCGGAATACAGTTACAGTGATACAGATACTGGAGTACTTTTTAACACGAAAGTGTTTTATGCCGGCGTCCACCAAGACATCAGTGACGTATTTCCGTCACGGAAATGACGTCGAAAAAATATACACAATCTGATGGCAAAGAAAGAAAGGCAACAGCAGATGCCGGGCACGCTATCTATTGCGCTACGGTCACAGACTATGGAGGCTTTACGAACGCGCCTTTTATATCTACCACTCTCCCGGTCGTCTAGGTGGTGTTGACCTCTGGGAGTGGTAAGGTAAAGTAATTCGTCATTGCTGTGGCCTCCGCGACTAGCACCTGCAACGCGTTACGCGTCCGCCCCGTTCGGCGCGTTTTCAATAGAAGTTCAATTTTGTCAATGCCATAACACACCGCGAGATGGCGACCTTTGCCCAAGCGTCGTAAAAGCGTCGGCCTCGCTCAGCATCACGCTAATACAAAGCAAAAATAGCTCTGCGACGCGCGCCTGCCTCACCTGGCTGTAACACCGCGTTCCATGCTCACGCGCTCGCCCCGAGAAAAATCGCGGCCGGGCTACCGGGGCGGCACGACGCGCTTTGCGTTTCCCTCTAGTCCGGCCGTGGTGTTCAATCACATTTTAACATGCCGCGGGATGGCGACCAATTTCTGCGTCCAATGTGCGACGCCCTTCTGGCTATCACACCTCGTTCTCTGATTACGCTTTCACCGCTAACTACTACAGGTACCACAAGGGTTTGTTTAATCATTTTGCAGGGACGTTAGTCATCCGGATGGAGATGTGCCACGAATCACCAAAGTGGGTGCATACACGTTAAATGGCGCCATTAGCTGCCAGACATCAATATGCATTGTGCAAACTTTCTTATATCAATGTACAGTAAGCATTCAGTTACTTCTGTAAGGGCACGCTTTACTTTCGTGTTATTCCGATTCCTATGACGGAGGGATCAACCATGTTTTTTTTATTTGAAGGATGCTCATACTACGCAAAGACACTTATTAGGGCAGCATAATGTTGTAATTCAAGTTACAGCGCATCGAAACGTTCAGTTCATTTATTTATTTATTACAATACCCTCAGCGCCATTAGGACATTGCAGGCGAGGGGGTCGGCAAAGTGCATAATTAGTAATAATGACATAATTACAAGTATCATTTGCAATAAAAATACACTATTTCACAGCAACAGTAACAAGGATTGGACACCGAAATTAACATTCTTGGCGAACAAACTAAGCTATGGCAGACATAGCACACTTTAAGCAAATCACTCGAATCACTAATGAACACCAGTGAATTGAGAAAAAGCACACATTTATTTTGAAGATCTGCTTTGCTGAGAAGGTTGCTGTGTAGGCTTCTCAAATAGGCTGTCTTCTAACAGCGTCGGTTCAGCCTCAGCACAAGACTCACGAAAGAAAAAAGTCTGTCTACCGCTAAAGACGAACACAAATTCGTGTTATAGTGAATAAATATCGCCTTCATAGCCGTATTGCCCTGCAGTGTGGCGATATCTCTTCTCGGGCCATCTAGATACCGAAACACTTCCGCCCTCACTTGAGTTGTTCTGACTGTTCAGAATCCCAAGTCTGTCCCCATTTTCGGAATCCTCAGCCGTCTGACCCTGCCGGCTTCAATGAAACAGTCACCACCACCGACGCTACCAGCACCCATTTCAGAAAGACGCAACAGGCGAAGTCGGCTTCGGTGGTGTGGGAGCCTGCTACCACAAAAGACCGTTTCACGCATTTAATCAATTAGGAACGCACCCTGACATTGGAGAGGTGGCTGAAAGCGCGTCAAAGATAGCCATCTTCTAGTCACTTCCGCCTCGACTACAGGAACTGCTTTTGGAAGTGCCGCCGCTTTGAGAACTGAACGCACGCGAAGCATTGCAAAGCCCGTTCCAAGGCGGTATCCGCGCGGGGGGTCGCGAAGTAATGGCTTGCCACCCGAAAAAAAATTAGGCGTGCTGCACTGACCTTGAGAGACAGCGACTTTCGTCGGCAGAGGCCGACAACACTGCCCCCGCGATTCTGCCGTCTGCGGCGTCGCGCTCTTTACCACATGGACCATTTCTGTGCTTGAGGGAAAACCATC
The DNA here is from genome assembly GCF_013339695.2 of Rhipicephalus sanguineus. Classification (NCBI taxonomy): domain Eukaryota; kingdom Metazoa; phylum Arthropoda; class Arachnida; order Ixodida; family Ixodidae; genus Rhipicephalus; species Rhipicephalus sanguineus. Next base: position 139,010,596 of record NC_051185.1, read on the forward strand.
GCCGCCCTATCTGTCGGCGACCGGCGGCGCGCCTTTGCTTGTCTTGGCACAAAAAAGAAAAGAAAAACGACATTCCTCCATTGGAAACACGCCTCAACTCATTTCCGACACAAAAAACAATGTAACGAAATACCCGTGTCCTGCATAGTATCGCGATACAGGCGATACATCGTAAATGTATTTCACTACTGAGATACAAATACATTTTTCAAATGTATCTCGATACATAAATACAGATACTCAAAATTATCCCTGAAATACTATCGCGATACTCTTGTATCGCGATACTGCCCAGCCCTGCCATGTGGCCATCGCTTTCTCATTATGTGCAGCATGGCAGTTATATTCGCTTGCGAATGGTGAGCCCTTCTATCACACTAACGTATGGCGAGGTTAATTTTTTCATTGACATTTATTATTGATACTCTCAACCCCACAATGTGTCGTCCGATCGTGGAATGAATACAGTAAAAACTAAAGAAAGCGTCACAGTGTCTTGACAGGATGTGGAAATAAAAACGCTACAAGTGGTATAAGAAAAATAACACAGATTATATTTTTTGCGATTTGCACAAACATTTGCATTTATTTATATTGACTCGTATCTACATTCTTTTATATAGCTATAAAAATGCTGTCATGCATCTGCGATAGCGCTACAGTAGAAACCTCCCGAGCTAGAGAAAATGGAACGGGAATGAGTTTTCCTTTCCCCAGAATGCATGCACAGCATGATTATCATCAACACCGTAGCTTTATTTTTTTGTCAGTGCTCTGCTGTAAAATTGCGCACTTCATCGATTTTGCACCGTCTCTCCGGTCGTGTATACAAGAACCCAGAACCCCTAGTTCCCTCTAGGGAGTAGCGCTGTATTCTAGAGCATTCAACTGGAAACCCTGTCGCCCTCTGTATAGTTGCGGAAGCAACTAATCAATCAGAGAGGACGCCAAGGGATAAAATAATAAAATTATTAGAGCAATCCTTTATTTTTTAACAGCGAAGCAGTTCTAAGTCGAGCCTACACCGTCTTCTCGAAATTTATGATAATGATTATGATGATAAATGAAGATGAAGCTCGAAATGGTGAGAAACATGACGACAGCGATGATACTCGAAAAGAGACGCCTGTCGGTCATTTGGTTCAATAAATTCACCAAACCTTCAACGACTACGTTGCACACGCGGTCATCCTGCACAAGGATTCACACTTCATCGAGTTAACTTGGACAGTTGGCCCTGCGTCTGCCGCGTAGGCGACGTATGTCCTTGCAACGCGCTCACTAAGGTTGACGACCGAGCTCTCAAGAAACAATTCTGCTCCATCTATAATGGACAACGCCCATGCAAGCGCCAATGCGCCTCTTGCAATAACCCGGACTTCTTAAACCCGTCTAATCAGAACGTCCTTCCGTGAGCCTTTTCGATAGCAATTATCTGGACAGAGGTTTTTGCCGTTGCCGTTTTCCGTCATGTTCCATATAAAGTCAATATCGGTAACATCGCCCCGTGCATCGTATGTTCTACCCGCTGGTAAAAGGCCGCGAGCTAGGGCAACGAACGGGGCTGTAGAAAGACGACACGAATCGGCCATTTTTGTTACACGGAGGAAGCATACGATAACATCAACCCCCGTGCGAGGCCTGCCGTGGATTGATCCTCAATCAGAGATGAAACGCCTGGCCTGTCTTTACTCGTGAGATGGAGCATCGACGCCAGAAGAGGGGGATGGGAGGGGGGCTGCATCGCTTGAGCAGCAAGCGTGAATTGACCAAAATGGCGTGGTCCCGAGCGCTGGCGCGCGCGCAATCTCAGCAGACATTCCTAAACGGATCGTATGCTTGTCTATGCACTGTACTCTCACCACTTCGAATTAAGACAACAAACGCCACGTGGAACGCTTCTCTCCACGGAGTGGCCCTATTCCCAAGACGAGCTCAAACGGGTGAGGTATTGTCCGGCCGACAAATTAAACTGCACGAAGAGATCACTTAAGAACACTGACACACGCACACACGAAACTCAGAAGTATGACATGTTGGTAAGGTTCATTGATTGAGCAGGAAAGCTAAACACAAATTATGTCATACATAGCATAGCTATATATTGTATAGTATAGCAAGGGGTGTAAAAAAGAAGGGAGAGTAAGGAGAAGAAAAACGGAGAGTACAGCATAGCATAGCGGAGGCAAGTGGAGGAGGAAGGCGAGTTGGAGATGATTACATGATTTACTTTTGAAAACTGTTTTAAATCAAGGAAGAACCGAGCCTGCAAAATCTGTTTGTGCAGGCTCGGCCGTCGTAAACCATGACAACAGAGCAGTGTTTAACAACATTTTGGAAATGTTACCGAAGTGCGGCCACATTTAACCTATTCTTTATCTGAGCATTCCATCTGCAAACTTCACAGTCACAGTTTGGCGTTGTATATACGATGAGTATGAAGAACCTGTTATGACTCTAATACCTTAAATTATCACTTATTATACAAAACATGTGGCTGACAAAAAAAGGTACTTCGCAGAAGTCGTCAGGATAAGCCGAGTGCCAATTTATATAGTGTTAGGGCCCTCTAATATAAAGTCTTTCTAAAGATGAAGACCAAGTTCAGTCGATTAATATTTATGGAAACCACAGTGAGCTGTTTTTGCACAATCATAAGATTATAAATGACTAAGAATTTATGTGCTAAGTGTCGTTCCTTGCCCTCCTAATTTTACTAGCTTGGGTGGGGGTGGACGGGAACGCGGTGAAGCGGCCCTTTACTCCTCCCCTCCGGCTCCTCCGAGTAAATAGCCTACGCAAACTGTGTAAGCTCAAACTTTCTTTGAACCAATGTGGGCGATTATATTGTTAAACTACCCTGCATTGTTTCATTAGCTGTTAATGATTGGTTGAAATTTTCTGGGTCATGATCACAGGACCTGCTCGTAACACGACGCAACAAATGACGCGCAAGTGATCCACCGCGTAATTATCAGTTACGCATGACTGCGTAAAAAATATTAATATACTATTTTCAATACCGGGTATACTGACTATTTTCAATGCGGCGGTCATCGATTCTTTGCTATTCGTCAAAATTTTTCGGTGTGCCATAAAATTGCCTCCTTGTTAGGCGACTTAGAATGCGAAAACTCGCGCCGTTAAAATGAAGACTGCACAATAAGCAGCGCATTACTGTGCTGACCAATATTCTTTTTCGGAATAGCCAGACAGTGTCTCTTTCTGAACGTAATTCAAGATGGCTGCCCGCCAATCACATTAGCAGCGGCTACTTATAGCAAACGGGCGAGATGGATTCATGTGTGAATAATAGATACTTTCAATAGTAGCATAAGAATGTGAAGCTGTTTTTGCCCGTATACAACTTACTGTCAACTCATCGTTGCTGACAGAGAGGCAGAGAGAGGAATAAACAGAGGAAGAACAGACACAATCATTTCCAGGTGGGCAGCCTTCTTAGTCCAGAAAACCGTGGACGCTGATTATCTTCCTGGTGAGCTAGATCGAGTTACGGGGCAAACTTGAAAGCTGGGCTGGGCTTTTCAATGTGCTCGAGTCCACTGCCTTGTTACAAGCCGCCACGATCGCTGCAGGCAGGGCTGGGCAAAGCTACTTTAAAATTTTGTCGCGATATGATACAAGATACTCAGGCAGGAAGTATTGGAGATACAGATACAAGATACTGCCGCAATAATTGTATTCGATATAATACTCGGGAATTGTATCTTAAGATACTTCGATACATTCTGAAATTTGTTACTATAGATCCACATAATGTAGCAGCAAACACCTATGCACGACAATGTCTGCTTGAAAATTTCTTAACTGTGACCTACTTTGTTTCATTTGAATGAAATGTATGTTAGTATCTCAGAAGTCTTGCCCTTCTTGCTCAAAGTACATTAGTTTCCTCCTTCAAAACAACTTTTTGCGGTTTGTTTTAGCTTCTTCACAGGACAACTCTTTATACACTTCACTGGCAGGGGTTCTTGCTTGTCTTTATTGCAATTGGTGGGCGTCGCTGCTCAGCTTGCTGACCAACTAGCGGGTTGCCATATAATCACAATAAATTCAATAACAAACCTTCGCACGACGGCGCAAATACCAGTGTGGACTTTTAACTTGTCCGTAAAAAACAGTTTGCGCAATACCGTATATCCGGACAGGTGTGCATCAGCAACAACGCTGGTAGCATCATTTTTTAGAGGGGGGGGGGGGGCATGGTGTATTATAGGGGTTTGAGACCTTTCGCTAGCGGCCCGGCCCGCACACATGACCGTCTTCGTCCCATTTGTTTTTATTTTCTTAATAACTATGTTCGTGAGCTACACAGACATGACTGGTCTTAAGCATTCCTTAAGCGAGGTAACGACAGTATCAATGCAAATAGATCACGTCAGCGCTTACAACCCAAACGTGATAGACCGCACCGCGCCGCGAGAAGCAGCCGACCGGAACTATTAGTTTCCAGCAGCAGCCGTCAACACCGCCAAGTTACGTGGAAAGGAAACCACACAACATTGAAGCGAGGTGACGTAAGGCACTGGGCGGGGCTCCTCGAACGGCGCTCCCTCTCTCCTCTGGAATGAAGTGAGTTGAGAGGGAGTTGAGAGGGTAAATATTGCGATCGCTATATCTCCGGTCCGTTCTTAGCTTTTCGAAAAATTCTTTCGGCTATATATTTCTGGGAAGGGTCCGAATATTTTCCAGGGTGTCTTTCACGCCAAGCCCGAGGAGTGGTTCATGACACCTTTAAGCCGGATAATTAATATATGGTTTTACTTGTGACGTCACGTGAAAGAACAATGACAATAGAATGGTTTAAAACACAATGTGCCATGGTACCCAATATCAAGCGTGAATACGCATAATATATTCCCACCCAACTCTCCTTCTCGCCAGAATATTCAAAGGGCCGTCACGTGACCAGATAATTTTTTCTGAACGCAAATTCTTTACTAAAGTCGCTCTCACACACTTACCTTCTAGGAGGTTGATATGGCTCCAGCCAAGTTTAAGAGAGCCCGACGTTTCGGGACCGACTCGGTCCCTTCCTCAGGGGTTGACTGGTTTGGTCATGGAAGCTTCTCCCCGACTTGTTACACCGCGGCTCCGGATTTCCCTTTCCCTCACGTTTCGAAGGCCGTGAACGTAAACCGAGGGCATTGTTCCCAGGGACCGGTTCACATTTGCAGGCGTTATCGCTTGTCATCAAATTTTGGGCTGGGACGTTTCACTTGGAATGACCCAGCTGTGAGCATGAAGTATCGTCAACTTACCTGTTGAGACAATAGAAAATTCAGAGCCTATGGAAAATTGCCTGAAACGGCTCGTTGGGACGCTCACGAGTAAAACGGAACATTCAGTAAAACAAGGTTTCTTGAATACCCTTCCTAACACTTTTAAGATGGCTGCCAATACTTTCCATTGTTATAACGCAAACTCAATTTCGCTATTTTCCTAAGCGGTAAGCAGAATGTTTTGCACTCAAGGCACGCCCACATAACTATATATTTGTTTTCAAAATCGCCTCGGCGACGTGTAAATGTGTAAGCAGTAGTACAAATAAAGCAGACAGAAGACTAAAGCAGATATCTTATTTTGGTAGCACGTTACAAAAGACATACTTCAGTGACCAGAACGAAAAATAGTACAGAGACCTAGATAATGCATGGGATGCAAAATGGCAGCTAAGACAGCACTTGTGCTTATAATCAAATTATGATTTCATAAATTCTTTGAATAAATGTAACAGGAATTCAAAAATACGGTAAACCATGATATTTTCTGTTAGGTAAACGCTTGCTCGATTAGATATAGCATCAGTACCAGTGGTGCTAAAGTTGTTAGAATCTTATTTGCATATAAGTTAATTCATTGCGTGCAGTCAAACCTACATCCACGAGAATCTTCAAACCGCTGATATGTAAAATCCACGAAACGCAAAGCAACCCCATTCTCACACGCATCACATTTCGTTACGAATCAGGGCGCAAGGGAATCTTCAATAACGGCACTGTAGCAACATCAGAATTTGCGCGATAGACGCCGCACTCTTTGGAGTACGCGGCGCAGGACAGTGACTAAGAGCAAGTGTCGCGGCATCGGCCCAACCAAAAAGGAAAAAAATCGAGAAAACAAAAGGTACGTGGGCTCGGCGTACACGTCCGCGCGCCTGTCTTTCTCATACGCTGCCCTCACTGGATGACTCTGGCGTCAAAATAAAATAACGTCACTGCCCTTGGACTTATTCACATGGCTTAGTGGTACCAGTACTAGCTTGAGAAGCGGAGCTTGGCAAGCTATTATTGTTTCGCACGGTTGTGATGCGGTAGAAGTATCTTGTATCTTAAGATACACGATGCATTATCGATTTCATCGGAAATACAGATACAGATACTCGTTTTTCGAGGTGTATCGCGATACAGATACAAGATACCCATAGAGTATCTAAGATGGTATCTAAGATACATGTATCTTTGATACTGCTAGCACTGGCTGCAGGCTACCATATGATAAGCCAAGTGAAGCAGGTTTGTCGGAGACCAAGTTGGGAATCTTTTTTAAGGGTGAAGCTCCTTAAGGCGGCACCCGTTCGTCCCCGTCGTAGTGCGTAACCAGTCTTAACGCTAGTACCAGATCTTGACCTCCAAGGTGGTGCCGGTGGGAGATTTCTCCTGTGCGTTGTTGAACAATAAAAAATTCGCAGCTTGCGCGTTAACTAAAAGCCGAATTCTTCTGTCTCTCATACCCCATTAGCAGCCATTGGCATGTTCCAGTAGGAAACGATAGTAGAAGTAGAAGTCTAAGTGTTAGCTAAAAGCCGACTTCTTCTGTCTCTCATTCCCATTAGCAGCCATTGTTTACCTCCAAGGTAGTGCCTGGTGAGATTTCTCCTGTGCGTGATTAAACAATAAAAATTTTTTGTTCAAAACGCCGTTGATTGATGAAATAAACCAACGAAAGACGCCAGATGTTTTCTAAAAGCAAAACGAAAAGACTCCAGATGTTTCTAAAGCAAAACGAAAGGACGCCAGCTGCTTAACGAAAGACGCCAGATGTTTTCTAAAGCAATGGTTGTCTAAACAATGAAAATTCACAGCGTACATGTTAAATAAAGTGAGCTGCAAGTCGTCACAACTATCATCGAACCTTTAGTATAAACGCGCCCGATCTCACGTCGGTGATGATGTACTGGGCAGAATTCACTGAAGATTCACGGTTTACCGATGAACCTCCGCAGCTTCGCCCACTCATCATCATGCACTCCGTGGATATGCTGTGATTTCTTTTTAGTTCTCCTGGCTAGGCACAGCTAATATACTTCACACTTCTGCACACATCCACTCACAGCAGCTTGGACATGGAGCAGTGGCGATGCTAATCGTTTTGAAATAAAGAAACTAAGTTTCCTGAAAAAAGAGAGAGCATTTGATCGGGCTAGAAAACGTTTACTGCGTTTACTTTAAACGATGACGGGCTTCCGTCAAACATTACACTTCAAAACGTTTACTGGTTCCCGCCCGTATTTGCGTCGCGGAGTACGTAAATTTCAGGCCAGGCAGAGCAAAATAAAATCATGACAGATTGCTGTAATGTTATAGAGCCCCCGCTGAGCGATAGCCTCATCTGCAATGCTCGAGCGTAAGACGCGAAATCGTGGAATAGGCAGCCCACACCGCAGAGAGCCTAGAGTGCATGACGCAGGACAGTCGTGACAGCGAATCGTAGGACAAATTTTATTACATAATTACGTTACTGCTGCGTTCAAGTAAAACTTTGCCTGACTGGTTAGTTTCCCAGTCTGCCGCCGACAACGACTACTGTTGAAAGTGGGGGGGGGGGAGGTCTAGAGCCCACCTTGCTCCCCCCGGTAGATACGCCTACTGTTCGCCGGGTCCCGCGAGGGCTTCCGAGCCATGGCGGCAGATGGCGTGGTCGGCGCTTTGCGCATCGCCTATACATAGGTTTCGTAGCTCTTTTTGCTCGTGCGTTCGCGCTTTATGAGCCACTACTTCACGATGTAACCGCGTTGTTTGCTTGTGTGAACGCTCAGTGGTGTACTTTGTCTTGTAATGATTTATGAATATGTAATAAAACATTATCAGGCTTACACATCGCCGGTGTTGTGTGCGTTAATGCCAGTTGAGGCATTGACGTCTCCTGGCACCTTCGTAGCATTTCACACAGTTGGTTCGGAATACACACGAAAGACAGTTCAGAAGATTCATTACGACACTCGCAGGGCTCGGTAAGTGAACAAAACGCGGCATATACATTTATTTCTTTTGTACGAGCACGGGCGACCGGAGCGCACTGCACAGCAACCAAAAACGAGCGACGGCAGCCATATTGCATAAAACTCATTTCCGTTTCCTGTTGTCTAACGGCATCTCTTGGTCGGCTACTTTAGTTCACAGCGCCACCGCTACTCTTATTTCCGTTGCACTGTCAAAGGTACAGTTTCCCTTCTCTAAGTGTATGGGTGTTCTCTCGTAGCCCTATCGACGGTTTGTTAAAAGAGACGCTTGGCCATGACTGCAAATGGAGCCACTTAGTTGGAAACGCTACACTTTATCCTTATCCTGCTTTACCGCCACAGTTTCTCAACCGAATCATGCGGCTTCCCGCTATACTACGCCGTTCATATTTGTCCAAAACGCAATGTCGATGGTGCATGAATAGACTTTCCGACAAAGGATTGCACCTTTTAACAAAGTGTCTTACTTGGTTCCCGAGAACGTAACCATTTCTTCCCTTTTTCTTGCAGCAAGCTACGGATTAGAGCAAGAGGCAGACCTCACTCGGGTTTAGAATAACAATGTCCGCGGCAGGTGGCAATTGAATATATTTCATAAGAGTCAACGATAAGTGCAGGAGTGCAGACGTAAGCGCGTCGCTATCCTAGTTGAATAGAATGTTTATATATTGAAAAGATTCATATTAACACATAGACACGAACTCAAATGTGCAACACACAACGATACAGACGCATGCCACGCCAGGTTGCGAATTCAATACACCTCGCTGGATTTGCAGACAAAGGAAAGGCAGACATTGATCACGATTTCTGGTGCAGTTTGGCACTTGGATGTCATTACAAGACAAACTTTAGAATGTTGATTTTATTGATCGTAGGGCAAGCGTTTCAGTTGTTGAAAGACGGAAAGTGAAGTTGAAGACGAGATGTGATGCAGTAGGAGGTATCCGAAAACCATCGGCCCTTGTTTTTTCTGTAATATAGGTCCCCGCTACCACAAAATATAAAACATAATTGAATAATAAATAGTAAAGCCATTGAAGCAATACTACTGCACCAGAAATCGACCAGTGTCAATCGTCACAGTCAATGCGAATAGAAAGTCGCTAGCTCCACGACACTGTCAGCGTTGTGAAAACGTGTGTAGCGTCTTGGACACGCTTGCTTGCACTAGGGATATTCTTCAAAGAGTTTTATTCAGTCTGACGAGGCATGCACCAGCGGCGTAATGGTGAGGACATCGCATTGAGACCAACAGTCTTGCCTTCGGAACATATGTAACATATTAGGCGGCGTCTCATGCGAAAAAGCAGCCGCGGGAAAGCAAATACACATGAGGCTCTGGACCGTGCCCCCGGAGCAGCCCTCCTAGTTCATGCAGCGACGAAATGGATTGGCGCGAGCCCTGAACTAAGGGCTCCACCCTCACCCTACGAGGAAGATCTCTCATAATTGCACAAAGAAATGTTATTTTTCTCTCTCTCTCTCGTAGGTGTTCCGGTCACATGCGCATTTAAGCAGCGGAGCTGGTTATGCCAGCCGTTGGTAGTAATCCAGAAACAGAAAATTGTCCATCATCAACCTGCACATGCTATGTGCGTCCTCTTCTTGATCTTCTGCTTCGCTCCCAAAACACATGCGCCGATTTGTCCGGCGTGGGATGCAATAACCCTAATGGGCGGGAGAACAAGTACAGAGAGAAAGAGAGAAAAAGAAAAGAAAACAAAGAAAGAATAAATACAGAAAGAGAAAGAGAGGAATTCTTGGCAAGAAAAAATTTTTCCCGAGTCGAAATCCGAACCCGCAGAACCTCGATCCGAAGGCAAGCATCGTCATCCACTGGGCTATCTCAGCACGCTGGCGAAGCACAACACAGCATTTTATCGTATAGTATACCAAGGGGTGGGAAAGGGAAGTGAGAAATACAGAGAAAAAAGGGGAAAAACTGAAAGAGATATAAAGAGAGAAAGATAGAGAATGAAGATTAGATGGATAGCCATTTGGTAATCGATCAATACGTAATAAATTTCTGGAAATTGCTTAAAAATGCCTTCACATGCATGCTAAAGCATACTGCAAGCCAATTAGTAGCCAATCCATAGGTAATCCATAATGGATCATTAACCAATACATTTGTTGTAGTTACCATTGCTCAAGTAACCATAAAAGCACATAGTAAAAATAGATAGATAATCAATACATTTCCAGAACTTTGTCTTGACTACAGGAAATTGCTCAAGAACTCGCGAAAAATTCCCGCCCCTGGATAACCTTACGATCCACTCCGCACTGCTGCGTAGGCGTAGCTAAAGCTATGACAGCGTCGGTATGAAAGCGCGGCGCAGTGGCAAGACTGGGAAAAGTAAACAAGAACAAGGAAGGTCGCCCATCTGCGCTGTTCCCTCAGGCTTGGCACCGCTAGTGCAAAGCGCTTCTAAGGTTTTTTTTGTTTATGTACCGTTTTCCCATAATTGATGATGTCTCTATTAGAAGCTTCTAAGCGATAGGCCTTTTCTGACACGTAAATTGTATCTGGGTTATCGAGGCAACCTTTCCTTTCACGCTGCCACATTTCATCGTTACCTGGACGTGAACGAATGACAGTCGTTGCTGTAGGTAGCAAAGAAAGTTTAGCGTGCTGAACACGTGGATAGCGGTCGAATTCCCAGCATGGAGTAAGGAAACAGGAATGGGCAATGGGCAATGCGAACGGAATAAGGAAAGAAAGAGAGAGAGGAAGAAAGAAAGAAGTAAAGAAAGAAAGAAAGAAGAATGAAATGAAAGAAGAAAGAAAGAAGGAAAGAAGGAAAGAAGAAAGAAATGAGGAAGAAAGAAAGAAAGAAAGAAGAAGGAAGAGAAGTAGTCCTTGCCCCATTTTCCCAAGGGGAAGGACTTCTGAATGTCCTGCAGCGGAAGCGGAGCTATTAAAGTCGAGCTTGAACTTTCCATGTCCGTGTTTGCAGCATTGCGAAGCGCGTACGTGCCGGAGGAAATAGGGAAGCTCCCTGCAAAGCATAGCCGTGTATAGCATAATATAGCAAGGGGGTAGAAAATAGAAGTTTGGGGTGAGAAGGGAGTGGCGGGTATAGCATAGTAGGGCGGAGGGCCTAGTGCCCAAGAGAGAATGGGCGAGTAGCAAGTGGGAGACATGCTGGGGTGGGCAAGTGGAGAGAAGGAAGAGCTCAGCCAGCGGAGATGGGAGCAGCGGTGCACGTGGAAGGCCGGACAGTCGGGCGTTGGAGGAAACCAATGTGCAAGCTGCAGGCGATTCACGTTAGGATTCCGTCATAGCTTTGCTTTGCTAGGCACTCCATCGCTGCGCTCCTCAGCTCCGCTGTCCCATAATGTTGAACACGCTAAGTCAGTTAAAGCAATGATACTTTTAATATTACTATTATTATTAGTAGTAGTATTTTATTAAAACATAATGGTTGCTGGTGATGATTTGAGTGTTTTGTTGCGTCGGTAATTTTTCAGTTTTACGAATGGCCTGGTTTTATACAGCCTGGCTGTAAAAAATATAAAGAAACCCTTTAAAGTACTTTCTAAATGCTACGGCAGAGGGATAAGTTGTTCCAAGCGGTGGCCCTTGAATAAGCACGGTCCAAGTGTGTTGCGGGCCACTCGTGCCTGTGCGTTAGCGTACTTTCTAAAAAACGTGGACGACTGAGAGCACCCAATGCTCTAACATGGGAGAGCAGTGACCTTTCCCTTGCATTGATCTAGAACAGTAAATAAACTGAGTGGTTTAGAATAATATTGTTACGTGAGTGTTACGTCATAGATAGATCAGAAACGGTCAAAGTGCCAAATGTTGGCTAAGAAATTCTTCGCGTTTAAAAAGCTCTACCTTTACGCGTTATGACGCACAAGTGCTAGTATTTTTATTGCATACTTTAACCAAATGACAAATGAGATAGAAATATGGTAGAGCGTACGAACGAGATATGCTTAGAAACTAACTTCCCCATGCAAACGTGCGCTTATACTATTGGCTGCTCAGTGCTGTTTTCCCGAGACGCGGCGACGACGCTCATGCTCGTTCTTGTTTATATTTATTTGAAGCATGATTTTTTCAAAGAAACAAAATCGCATATTTATAGAAATAAAATGCCGGCCACCACTGCAAGATATGTAACCTTCCCTTATAATTTTCGGGGACTTACGCCACTGCCAACCTCGCTACCGATTGGAGCCACAATAGTAAACCTTTTACTTTATCATCGTCCTGTTCAACCGCTTTAATTTCTCTCAATCCAGCTGTGCGTATTCTTACGGTGCTCAGCAGTTCCTAACGATTCTGAGCACTCAGCAACTAAGCCTGTGTTTAGTACAATACGTGAATGAATTAAAGTACTGTGTACCCTGTTATGCGAGAGCTGTTTTCAGCTGTCCTTAGCAAAACGTCTATCCAACATTTCTGATCGAGGTTAGTGGACAGACACGACTGCTCATTGGAGCTATAATAGTAAACGTTAGATTTTATGTTTATCCTGTTCTACCGTCATAGTTTCTCAACCAGATCAAGCGGCATCCCGCTAACAATGCCGTTGATATTTCTGTAAAACGCCTCACTGATGCTGGATGAGAAACCTTTCTGCCAAAACATGGCCTGTTTTACCAAACTGTCTTATTTGGTTTCCGTAGCAGTAAATATTTCTTCCTTATTGTGCACAGAACTACGGAATATAGCAAGCGGTACACTTCACTTTCATTGAGAATCATAATGTCCGCTGCAGATGGATAATAAATATATTCTCAAGAATGGCCGACAACGTACACGACTGCAGACGCAAAGGGGTCGCATCCTTCTTAACTAGAATGTTCATGAAATGAAAGAAAATTTATTAAGCGTAGGCGCGCGTACCGCTGTGTCACGCACATTCCCTACAGACTCATAAAATGCTACAACGTGTCGTTCGTTCAATACAACACGCTCGGTATAAAGCAAGGAAAGAAACAACAAAACAAGATGTCATGCCTGGTTAAGCCTATATATAATGATTTCCTGAAAAGGGAGACATCAGTTATGGTCCGCTGAGCAGGTGGCGATTTGCGGTGCTGCTGTCGTTGTAAACCATTGCCTCGAACGCCGACGTAACCTCCCAGCGTCTATAACTCCGGATATCAAAAAAGTAGTGCTAGCAAGGTAAGCAAGGATGACTTAACTATTAATTAGGACCATCTCGAAGCTGGCATCGGCCATAAAGACAGCATTTGATAGAGTTATTAATGAGAATTTTCGGAGAACCATTGAGTGCCGGAAGAAAGCCTCGTCAAATCTATCTATCTATCTATCTATCTATCTATCTATCTATCTATCTATCTATCTATCTATCTATCTATCTATCTATCTATCTATCTATCTATCTATCTATCTATCTATCTATCTATCTATCTATCTATCTATCTATCTATCATTATGCCGACCGCATCGCCGTTACGGTGCGCGAAATCGCTTTATGCTTTCACGTAGCGGGACACGCTTTTTCAATCTTAAGATGCCTCAACAAACGCGAATAGTGACCGTCGGCGTCGGCGGCGTCAGTGCGAGCGATGCAAAAAATATGACGACGTGATGAAGTCCCCATGGGACGTTGTCTTGACCTCAAATATTGCAATTATATACAACGTCATAACGACCTCTCTGTTACACCACATGTATACGTCATCACGTGAGATAATCGCTTGGTCAAAGGTGGGCTGATCACGGAGGCAGTGAAAAATAAGGTGAGGGGCAGAATGCTTGCCATGCATCTGATCCTTGAGGCGGTGTAAACGCACGTTAGGTGCACAAAGTTTTCGGAGGGGTCTGAGAAGGTCAATCGCACAGTGTAATTGACTGGTAACGTCGAGTTCATCAAACGTGTGACTCTCACAGTGCAGGTGGTTATGTCTTGCAACAACTCTGGTCCCCGATTTTACAACCTAATGCATTATTAATTGTTGAGGTTTAACGTCCCAAAACCGCGATATGATTATGAGAGACGCCGTAGTGGAGGGCCCCGGAAATTTCGACCACCTCGGATTCTTTAACGCGCACTTAGATCTGACTATACACGAGCCTCAGGCATTTCCGCCTCCATCGAAAATGCGGCCGCCGTGGCCGGGATGCGATCCCGCGACCTTCGGTTCAGTAGTCGAGCACCATAATCTATAGGGCACCGTGGGGGGAAGTTCATGTATTACCAAGTCAGCAGTAGGCCTTTGCCTTCAAGTGTTACAGCGTATAACATGTTTCTTTGCGCATTCATTCTTCCTTTCCACGCCATCAATAATTTTGACTGCAGGCCCTTCCCGCTTTCACAATCCTCGATCAGACGTAACAATTTTGATTGTACTGACGTCACCCTCGGCACTCTTCGTTCTGTTGTTGTTCTTGTTTTTGTTCTTTAAAACCAACAAAACACTTGCAAGAACTAGTAGGCACGAGCCAAACACTGGCTTCCGAATTAAATTTTATTACAACGGGACGCATTTTAGATGCATAGAGAAAGAACCATAGAACGCCTTAATATATCCGGCGTTGTTACAAAACGCTCAGGCGTGCTTCGAGGAGATAAGCAATCGCCATTTTTGTGGGCGAGACAGATGCTACAGCGACACAGTCACTGCGGGATCGCCCCACTTTCTCAACTGATAATTTTCGCTGCAGTTTTATTCACGTTTAACCAGCTAGCACAAGCTTCAACCTTACTAATTTTTTGTTGTTTGTTGTTGTTGAGATGCTTTTCTCTGTGTCTCTTTACGTCGCAAAGGTACCGCATGGAGCTCGACCCAGCGTCCGGACTGTCGGCCCGCATACTCCTCCTTCCCCAGTGGAGGAGAGGCGCGTCGAGAGACGCTCCTCACTTGACGCCAGTGTCTCTTCGTCAAACTTTCGCCTCGTGCAAGCAGAATCAGGGAGGGTTGAGCGTTCCGTTTCCGGATCACTACGACTTCAGCACGCAGCGCGAGACGCAAGCCCTGGGAGACAGCGTCGCATACGGAGTCGTCAAGGTTAGCCATACGGGAGGTGGTCGCAGAATGGCGCTCCACCTCTGCAGCTATAATGTAATGTCAGGATATTGGCGCTGCAAAATACATACAGTTGAAAATTGATCTAACGATCTAACGCTCCAATTATCTCACTAAATTAGAACATTCGCAAAATCGCTAAACGAATTTCTCGGTTTGCCGAAATTTAAAATTGTAATGTAGCGACACCCGAAAGCCACCGCGGCATGGTATTTGCGAATAATCCACGCGTGTGAAAAATCTGCGAAAGCGACTTGGACACACAGCCTCCCATGTCCGGGCGAAGCAGGCTACGTAGACTGTTGCGTATGTAAAGCTATGACAATCTGCCGATATCTAAAGAGGCGGAGAACGAATTCAGTGATTGTACGAGCAGGCCGAGCAAGCGAATTGCGTGGAGGTGATCGCTGTCATGTCTCATATAAAGCATGAAATAGCGAAATAAATCGTTAGGGGGAACATTTACTGGGACAAACATTAAACAACCACAGTTCCAAGCGCCATCTGGTACGTAAGAGCGCTGCCGACTGTTCAGTCCGTTCTTCCGTGCATGGACGTGGCGTTCAGGCTCGTCAAAGTAAAGCTAGGGCCGTAGCTGTGGCGAATAGATGATTGAACGCGATAGCATCACACCACACGCTGGAAGAAAAACCCGTCTGTGTTCGAAATAAATGACCCGTTTTTAAATCGAAGGAAAAGAATTCGATAGAAATCATCCCTCTTTTGCTCATTTATTTCAGGAAAAACTTCGTGAAATCGGATTTGGTGCCAAGTCATTTTCGTTTATTCGGGTTGATGAAAACATTGAACCGCATGCGCACTTGCAGCGGAATGAAAATTTCTTCGCTAGATTGGAAACTTGGTAAAATCAGGTTTGTTACGGAGTTTTAACCGTATACGGCGTCAACATTCCGAACCGCTGGTGTTCGAAGGGGGTGAAAATATTGACTGGTCAGTAGTCAACATGAAGCCATCCTCAACAAACATAAAGGTAACAGTATTTTATTGAGCTTCGTGTAATTTCTAAAGAAGAACGATTACCAACTAGTCAATTATTCGTCTTGCTACCCTATAAAATAGGTTTTTCAGTATTGGTGGAAGAGATGCAGAGAAGATATATTGACAAAACCGAAGTCATAGGATGCGCAGGATGTATAGTCGTATGATGCAAGTGATGATGATGCAAAAAAGAAATTCCACTTCTCTCCTTCAAGTCCATAGCGTTAACTGGTGTGTATGTAGTGGAGCATGAGAAGGATGAGCATGCGCAGTAGATGCACGGTTGGACAGATACAGTAACACCTACATGTTCAAGGAAAGAAAAAGAGTGAAGGAAATTTGTTACATTGTGCGAGCCACAGCGAACGCCTCATTGTGCTCCGGTAATGCCCATGTGGTCATTCCTTTCGCATTATGTGCAGCAGGATAGGTATACAGTCGAGCCCGACTATATCAAACCCGTTTATATCAAATTATCCCGTATATCGAACAATTTCTAAACATGGTAAATTTACATTGAGAATATATAGCAAAAGTTACTGTTACATCGAACGAAAACAGCAACGACAACCGATATATCAAACTCCATGTGCCTCAAAAGTGCCCCAGCAAGTTGGCTTTCCCTCGCGGTGGCGGGGAAAACTGCCGGCGCCACCCTAGAAAAAGTGGTTTAGACCCGGTTGTGCACAGGCGAACACCCCCCTGCAAGAAATGATCCTGGCCCGCTCGCAGCGCTTACAGCCAATCAGAGGCCGTCGTGCTTTCTTCGAGGTACAGAGGCGGTAGAAGTGAGCGCCATTTTTTTCTTTATGCTTGTGTGTCTGCTGCTGCCTGTTTTCCTCGAGTCCTCATTCAGCGTGGTCCGTGCTGGTGGTGTTGCCTGTTGGTGCTCTGTGAACCTTCGTGTCGGCAGGGAGCTTAAGATCGACTTGCTCGGAGCTCTTTCTATGTTGAGTAGATCGTGGGCAGATGTCACGAAGGAGACGATCCAGAACTGCTTTAGGCGTGCCGGCTTCCGCATGCCTGGTGATGAAACCCCAAATTCTGATGACAGCACTGAAAACACCGCAGGTGTTTCCGCCGAAGTTTGGAGCGAGCTGGCAGAGTTCCCGGGAGCCATCGACGGATCGACATTCGACGAGTTCGTCAGTGCGGACGATGATGTCGCCATCATGGGTGAGCTACAAGATGAGGACTACGTTGCAGACGTCGTGCCGACCACGAGCCAAAGCGACAACAATAAGGAAATTGACGATAGCCCATTGCCTACATCCTCCGAAGTGATTAGTGCACTTGCGTTGGTCCGGCGCTATTGCGTGAATGTGGAAGGTTGCAGCCTCAGCTGCTCCGACTCGTTGGACAACGTGGAGGCGTGTGTGCTGTCGCAGGCAGCGAAAGTCGTTGACACAGAAGAAAATCCAGGACTATTTTGTTCCAAAGTAGGGCACGCAAGTAAGCCACCAAATTAATAAAGTACTTTTCTTATTGTTATGTGCCTTTGTGTCAAAATCCTATAGCGGGCCTATATCGAATTATGCCATATATCGAACTAATAAACGTTTTTTGGCGAGTTCGATATACCCGGGTTCGACTTATTCCTTTGCGAATGGTTAGCCCTTCTAACGCACTAACGTACGGCGAGGTTCATATTTTTATTGTGATTTATTACTTATTGATACTGGCAACCCTACAATGTGTCAATAAACGCGGGGAATGAATACAGTCAAAAACAAAAGAAAGTGTCACAATGTCTCGACAGGATGTGGAAATAAAAACACTACAAACGGTATAAGAGAAATAACACAGACTGTACTTTTGCGATTTGCACAATCATTTGCATGTATTTATATTGACTGGTATCTACATTGTTTTATATAAATACCGTCATGCATGTCCTATAGACTACGGTATAAATCATCCGAGTAAGAGCAAATGGAGAACGGGAATGCGTTTTTCTTTCCCAGAATGCGTGCACAGCATGATTATTACCAACACCATCGCTTATCCTTTTTTCACCACTGCTCTGCTGTAAAAATGCGCAATTCATCAATATCACTCCCGTCTCTCCGCTCGTGTCTGCAAGAAGTCCTAGTGCCCTCTTTGGAGCAGTGCTGTATTTTAAAGCAATAAACTGTAAACCCCGGCGCCCTCTGTGTAGTGGGGGAAGACACTAATCAATCAGAGAGGACGCCAAGGCATAAAAGGAATAAATTATTAGAACAAGGTCTTTTTTTTTTCAGGAGCGGCGCTGTGTTAAGTCGAGCCTGCGCCCTCTTCTCGTAATTATGAAAATGATTATGATGACGATAAATGATGATGATTACGATAATTATGCTCGAAGTGATGATCATGATGATAAATGAAGATGATGCTTCAAATGGCGAGAATGATGATGATGGTGACGATACTCGAAAAGAGCCGCCTGTCGGTCATTGGTTCAAGAAATTCACCAAACCTTCAACGATTACGTTTCCCACGCGGTCATACTGCACAAGGATTCACACTTCATCGAGTTCACTTGAGCAGTTATGCCTTCGCCTGCCGCGTAAGCGACGTGTGTCTTTGCAACTAGCTCACTAAGTTGGACGACCGTGCTCTCGGAAGAAATAATTCTACTCTATCTATAATGGACAACGCCCATGGAAGCCCAACTGCGGTTCTTGCAATCGCCCGGCCTTTTTAAAACCGTGCAATCAGAACGTCCTCCCTGTGACTCTTCGCGATATCAATTATATGGACAGAAGTTCTTTCCGTTGCCGTCATGTTCTATATAAAGTCAATATCAGTAACACCGCCCCGCTCATTGTATGTTCTACCCGCGGGTAGAACAGCCGCGAGCGGGGGCGACGAACGCGGCTGTAGAGACATGAAATGAATCGGCTATTGCCGTCACACGGAGGGCGCATACGATAACATCAACCCGCGTGCCATGCCTGCCGTCGATTACTCCTCAAGCAGAGATGAAACGCCCCACCTGTCTTTCCTCGGGCGAAGTAGCATCCACTCCAGAAGAGGGGGATGGGAGGGAGCTGCATCGCTTCAGCAGCAAGCGTGAATTCACCAAAAGGGCCTGGTCCCGAGCGCTGGCGCGCGCGCTATCTCGGCAGACATAGCCAAACGGATCGTATGCCTTTCTACGCGCTGTAATCTCACCGTTTCGAGTTGAGACAACAAACGCCGCGTCGACCGCTTCTGTCCCTGGAGTGGCCCCATACCCAAGACGAGCTCAAACGGGCGAGGTATTGTCCGGCCGCCAAATGCAAACTACTCGAAGAGATTGCTTAAGAACATAGACACACGCACACACGAAGCGCAGAAGTATGACATGTTGGTAAGGCTAATTGGTTCATAGATTGAGCAGGAAAATTTAAACTGAGCGAAGAAGACAAGACGCAAGGACATAGAAGCACGCAAACACCCGAAGCGCAGCGTTGTTGGATAGTTGGTTCATATATTCAGCAGACAGTTTTTAAACTGTGCGAAGAAGACAACACGTAAGAACATACAAACATGCACTATATCATACATAGGAAAGCTACGTATGGTGTAGTACAGCAAGGGGTGTAAGAAAGAAGGGAGGGTGAGGAGAAGGAAAAGGAGGAGGGAAAGTATAGCATAGTATAGCGGAGGCGAGTGGAGGAGGCAGGCGAGTTGGAGGTTGGAGACATGCAGATGGTCAAATGGAGAGGAGGTTCCTTCACTGCTAAACATGTCCATGGTCGCCTAGCTTTGTATCACTTTGAATCGCATCGCTGAGGCTTCGCATCAGCTCATCTGTCCAGTGGCCTTTACGACGTTTAGTCAGGTAAAGGTACGCATAAATTGTAGAATACTCGAGATCGTATCAAAAGAGTTAGCTGCTAGCCTTCCTTCGTATAACATTACAATTCGTTGCTATCGCATTCAATTCGTCGAATTTGCGGCGAAACTGTAATTTTATAACTGCGGAGCAGCTTAAGAGATCGGCCTGTCTTTCTCTCACCTCTGTCGTTGGGGTCACGCAGTTCCCGCGTTTGATACACATAAACCGAGCAGACTGCACGTTTGGATTGTCAGCGCCGCCGAAGAGCTAATTCCTCTCTCCGAGCCACGAAGCGACAGCGAAACGCAATCGTCGAGAGTTAGACACAGACGTCACTCTGAGCCCTCTTTCCAACCCCTTTTATCCCACCCCATAGCTGGGTACTCAAACTGAAAAATTTCGCGGGAGAATTTGGCTGGACCCTCGCAGCGTTCTTCCGCCCCCCGGATACGCCAGTGCCTGACCACCTCCCCCCCCCCCCCCCAACATTTCATTAGTCTGATATATCAGTACCGAAAATCGGTGAAGCGAGTAATTCCGGAAGAAACTGGCTGGTCCCAGCTATCGTCATCAACGCGGATTGCGTAACCGCGACTGTCCCACGTTTTCGTGCTCTCATTGTTCCATTGCCTCTGTCTATACCTAAACAAGGCATGGCGCGGTGATAAGAGTGTTCCACAAACAAGAATGATTGAGCATGACACGCATGTTATTTCCTGCGTCATCACACACATGATAAGGAAGCTGTTGGGATACCACGTTAAACATTTCATTACAATGCTTCCTACTTCACCCCCTCGCCATGTGCCCTGCTGAAGCCTTGTGTCCTTCTTGTCATCCGTGAGTTTTGCATATGTTGAGTAGAAGAGACTTCGTACTGAAGAGGTGAATGACTAAAGTATTACATCTTCCACTATGCGAGAACTCTATGCAACTGCCGGTATACTTTCAGTATTCAGTAGCTAAACTCTTCTGAGCATTCCGCAACTAAGGCTTTGTTTAGCACAATACGAGAATGAATTATTGTACTTTTGTACTCTGCTATGGGAGGGCTGTGTTCATGTGTCCTTAACAATAAGTCTATCCAAGATTTGTCACCGAAGCGAGACGTGATCGTCCACTGCTCATTGGAGCCACAGTCCTAAACGTTACAGTGTTTGTTTATCCCAATCTACCTCGATAGTTTCCCCACCAATTTATGCGGCTTCGCGCTAACTGCGGGGTTGACATTTCTCTAAAATGCGATACGGATGATGAATGAGCAACCTTTTTGTCAAAAGACTGCCTCTTTTAGCAAGGTGTCTTATTAGTTTTCCCTGGCAGTAAATATTTCTTACTTTTTTATGCACAGAAGTACGGAATACAGCAAGCGTTGGACTTCACAAATATTAAACCCCGTATTCATAAACACGCCTTAACTTGAAGCCTCGACTTGGCTTGCTCAAGTAAGCCTCAAGCCAGTGCGTGACTTCAAGCTTGCCGAGACAGCCATTTCATTTCATAGACGCTCCGAGTGCCTTCCTTCGTCAATTCAGCGCTTGCTTACGATGCGATGCTACTTGCTCGAGATTATGATGTTAACTGGAACGCAATATCATTCTTTCTTCCTGAAAAAGTAAAGCTAACCATGAAACATGCGAAACCCTGTATTTCCGCCATTTAGGATATCGAAACACAAAATGGGGTGTCATCCAGCATCCGCAAATGGACACTACGTCAAAGCCAATCCGTAGCAACGCAGCCGAAAAATAAATAAATAAAAACATGAGTCATACAGGAATGTCGTGCTAGCTGTGTTATTTCAAATGACAAAGACGCCAGCAGCCCTTGTGCTGTTTTCTTTCATAAACACTGGCCTGGAACGCCGCCTCCGCGATTAGATCTGGTAGTTCGCTGTTACTACGGTGCGCTGCTGGCAGTAATCGCGAAGGCCAAGGTGCGAATTTCAAGTTTTGTTTATTTTTTGCTTTCCTTTGTCGCGCAACCATGGCCTCGGCCCATTCGGCAAAAGGTGTGTGTCTTCTAATGTGACATCACGGGTTTTGCATGAAGAGGCGTTGTGCATGCAAACTGAAACGCTCATAGCGTATCCATGAGGCTACGTCTGCGGTGGTGTGCTGCGTCTCCGTCACCAGCCGCTATGCTTCTGATTCGAATACCGATTCAAGACTGCTCGCGTCCATACTTCCTTTTGAAGGTTACTTGGTGGAGCGAAGCTCACCGGAAGGCCGCGTTTCAAGTTGGGGAGGATTTCGGGAACGCGTTTGCCCTGTTGGCAAGTCAAGATCAAATTAAGGAGCGTTTCTGAATTCGGGGGTAAGAATCGTAACGTCCGCTGCGGATGGCTGATTAAATATATTCGCAAGAATCAGCCACAACGTGCACTACTGCAGACGCAACCGCGTCGCATTCCTTCATAACTAGAATGTTTATACAATGAAATAAAATTTATTAACACGTACGCACGCATACCACAATGACCCACACATCGCTACGGACCCATAATACTACAACGTGTCGTTCATTCACAACAACACGCTCGGTATAAAAAAACAAAAAAAACCACAGAATTCGATGCCATGCCTGCTTAAGCCTTTAAGGGCGCCCCAACCTTCACGCAGCACGAATTAAAAACTGCGTTACGCAAAGCAACCCCAGTT
Organism: Rhipicephalus sanguineus; assembly: GCF_013339695.2. Classification (NCBI taxonomy): domain Eukaryota; kingdom Metazoa; phylum Arthropoda; class Arachnida; order Ixodida; family Ixodidae; genus Rhipicephalus; species Rhipicephalus sanguineus. The sequence goes on from NC_051185.1 coordinate 139,033,337, forward strand.
TGTATTGTTCTCTTTCATTCTTTCGCACCCCCTTTCCCCTTCCCCAGTACAGGGTGGCCAACCGGAGTTCTTCTTGGTTAACCACCCTGTCTTTTCTCTCTCTCTCACTCATGGCGCACTGTAGCAGACACTGCTATATTTTTCCTTAATCGTGTTGAAATAATTAGTCATAATTATATTTGTAACGCGACAAGTATTAACATAATTATTCAATTGTCAAAGAGGCATATGAAGGCATGTTCAAATGACATCTAACTGCGCCATTTTCAACAACGTACTAATTGCGCGCTCATTTTTTTTCCGGTTGAGAAATAAAGCCTGTGAAATCTGAAAAGTGATACGTGACTAGACTGTTGAGCGCATCAAAAAAGCTGCGCCCTGAAACAGGCTCACTGTGAGGTAGCCAGTTTGAAGAAAAAAAATATATGGATCACCCTATCTGCAATTACCCGGCCGAATAAACGCGCCGCTTTTCATCGTAAAGTGTCTGGCCGTAATCAGAACAGCGCTCCTGCCGCGTTATCGGAGAGAACAGTCGGCCGTGAGATCTGGATAATGATAGTGGCGTACAGTCGAACGCAATGAATCCCTGCAAGATTTCGACGCATGTTGGCGCCCGACCCGCCCGACATAGGCGGAGAGTACGGGGGGGCTGGGGGGCTTGGCCCCTCCCCGGACTGCCTCATGGGGGGGCCGAGCCCCCCCTGGCGCCGGCCCAGAATATTTTTTAAGAGCTTGGCTTAGGTCCCCGGGTCGTCCTGTCCGGCAGCTATTTCACAGGAGGCTGTTTATGCCCGCTTCTTTTTTAATTTCAGCCATTTAAAGTTCGGCACATGGGCCAGTGACAAGTCAAACATTCAATGGAAAAATGCCCCTCAAACGGATTTTTACGTGCAGAATATGTTGTGCTGATGAACAAGTGAAGCGACGACTTAAGCTATGACAAATTAAAAAAATTCACCGGCGATTACGATACTGCCTCATTCGCTGAGCGCAGCCTTGTGTTCGGGCAACGCCAGCTGTGTTTGAAGTTTGGACTAGCCGCAGTTGTGGCAATGTAACATTCGTTACATATTGCCACAGAAACTGCCAGCGCCTGAGTGCTACGCACACTATATACTCTGTGCATTGCAGCTGTCGCGAACCAAGTGAAACGCCCACAGCCCCGTTACGGTAAGCGAAGGCAGCCGCAGTGCACGTGCCAGCCCTGCATGCGCACGAGCTCCGACCGAGGGGCCAGCGCGCGTGACAGAGGAAGAAAGCGAGGTTAGAGGCCAGTATCTCGTGATATCGACAGACTCCGCGTTCGCTCTCTTTCGTCCTCGTTCGCGCTATCGGTTACGCCGCCGACGCCAACGGCGATGCCGCTCAACGCAGGAACGGCCGCGGACGCCTCAGAGCTGAGCTCTATGTATTGTCTTGAACCCCGTTGTGAATGGTTTTGAGAACACAAAAATGATACCGAGAATACAAAGAAATCCCGACACAGCCAGTCAGTGAACGCTTTCGCACATACTTACTCGCCAATAAAAAAACGGTAATTTCTTGTTTGCCTACATATTGGTACCCTTCTACATGGCTGCCTATAAAAGTGCCGAGAAAAGATCGTACGCAGTTTTATTTATCAATAAAGGGTTTTACTAAATGTTCGGCCACCGATGAGCAACTACTCGTCCAGATACATAACCGCAGCTGCGCACAAGGTGTAGCAAATGGTATTTGCTACCATCTCAGAATTACTTTCGGCCATCTTGAACTGAACTCACTGGCATATGATTAAAGCTTCCCGTGACAGCGTGAGCCTACTGTCTCCTGTGTGGCGCATGTTTTAACAAAGTAAAGCCTAACCCCACGCATTGCGTGAATCGAATTTACGCGACGCGGTCAACGAAAATTTCGCTTCGAGCCAAGAGTTACGAGGTGGATCTATGTCTTTGTGTAAATTGAAAAATAAATCTAGGGTCTTCCACTTACAGATCTTCATTATGATATCGCGGGTAGCTAAGAGACTAGTTACATTAAATTCTTTAATTTGGAAGTTGGACCCCCTCTCTCTCTCTCTCTCTCTCTATATATATATATATATATATAAAAATATATATATATATATATATTTATATATATATATGTGGAGAGTGAGAGAGCAACTCTTCGCCTATGCCGCCCAACCTGCAACCTTGCCAACGTGCGAAACGCTGTCTGTGGCAACGGACAACAGGCAAAGTATTGCTTCCAGTAGGCCCATTTGAGTGCACTGCATCCTTTTGCGGGTAGGAGCGTAGCCTCATGTTACTTTTCATATTCCGCGGGCTCTCCTTATGAGCAGTAAAAATGAGCACACAATTAGTACGTTGTTGAAAATGCCTTGTTGAAATGTGGAAACGCGAAATGCATTTCACAAGTTGAGATAACACCGTATCGAACGTATACCTCGAGGTAAGTCTCATTCTGTAATGTTAAAGATACTTAATGGTCCATATGCACTTCGAAATGAAGCCGTACGCGCTATCGATGTTCTGCGTTGTGGACTATGTAGTATATATTAGAGAGTTTGAAAATTGGCGGTCGAAGGAGATTTTGGACCCAAGAAACTTGCGAGGCGCCGGGGCGCATGCGCAGAACCAAAAGCCATTCTTGGGCTCTTCCGCTCGCGTGGACATAAGATCCGAGAACCTAAAGCTAGCGTAGGTCCCCAAGGCGTCCTGGGTAGCCAGCTAGACGACACAGACGCAGCGTGGGCCACGACGCAGTATGGCCCGCGTCTCGCTTAATTTTAATTCTGTCAAGTGTGGCGCCCCGTGCGTTGTACCCAACGCAGCCTGCGTTAGACCCAATTCTGAAACTCTGCTGATTCTCCGAACGCAAGAGCAGCCTGCCTAACACAGCATGGGGACCCAGTGTGGTAGGTCCCCAATTCTCAAACTCTCTATTGTTGTTTTGATATGGCATGCTTCAATAGCTGCAGTGTACTTTCGTGTACAAACATTTGCGGCTTGCAAAAACATTATACGGCCATGGCACTAAAAAGCCTAAGAAGGTTAAAGTCAAGTCACGATTTAACCACTGTGAAGCAAGTTGAATTGCTGGCCTCGTTTTAGGAGCTGGCTCGCCAGGTTCTTTATCATCAGCCTGTCTGCATCCACTACAGGGCAAAGGCCTCTCCCATGTTCCGCCAATCAACCCGGTCCTGTGCTTTTTAGGGGCGAAGCTCCTTAAGGCGGCACCCGTTCGTCCCTCGTAGTCGTAGTAGTCGTAGTGCGTAACCAGTCGTAACGCTAGTACCAGATCTTGACCTCCAAGGTGGTGCCGGTGGGAGATTTTTCCTGTGCGTTGTTGAACAATAAAAAATTCGCAGCGTGCGCGTTAACTAAAAGCCGAATTCTTCTGTCTCTCATTCCCCATTAGCAGCCATTGGCATGTTCCAGTAGGAAACGTTGGTAGAAGTAGAAGTGTAAGTGTTAGCTAAAAGCCGACTTCTTCTGTCTCTCATTCCCATTAGCAGCCATTGTTTACCTCCAAGGTAGTGCCTTGTGAGATTTCTCCTGTGCGTGATTAAACAATAAAAATTTTGTTCAAAACGCCGTTGATTGATGAAATAAACCAACGAAAGACGCCAGATGTCTTCTAAAAGCAAAACGAAAGAACGCCAGATGTTTCTAAAGCAAAACGAAAAGACACCAGCTGCTTAACGAAAGACGCCAGATGTTTTCTAAAGCAATGGTTTTCTAAACAATGAAAATTCACAGCGTACATGTAAAATTAAAGTGAGCTGCAAGTCGTCATAACTCATCGAACCTTTAGTATAAACGCGCCCGATCTCACGTCGGTGATGATGTACTGGGCAGAATTCACGGAAGATTCACGGTTTACCGATGAACCTGCGCAGCTTCGCCCACTCATCATCATTCACTCCGTGGTTACGGTGTGATTTTTTTTCTGCCACGTTATACCTACAAACTTCTTAATCTCATCTACCCATCTAATTTTCTGTCTCCCCCTCACGCGTTTGCCATCTCTTGGAATCCAGTCAGTTACCCTGAATGACCACCGGTTAGCCTGCCGACGTGCTTCGTGCCCGGCCCATATCCATTTCTTCTTGATTTCCACTATGATATCCTTATCCCCCATTTGTTCAATGGCCCACTCTGCTCTCTTCCTTTGTCTTAAGGTTACACCTATCATTTTCCTTTCCATCACTCGCTGCGTCATCCTCAGTTTAAGTTGAACCCTCTTTGTAAGTCTCCAGGTTTCTGCTCCGCAGGTAAGTACCGGTAAGATGCAGCTGTTATATACCTTCCTCTTAATCGATAGTGGTAGACTACCATTCATGATTTGATAATGCTTGCTGAATGAGCCCCAACCCATCCTTATTCTTCTAGTTATTTCACTCTCATGCTTCGGCTCCGCGGTTACTACCTGTCCTAAGTAGACGTACTCCTTTACAACTTCCAGTGTCTCGCCAGGTTCTTAAGCTGGGGCAAAGTCCCGCGTCGTAAGCGTAACCTTAGTTCAAGAGGCGACCGCTACAGGCGCAGCTCTCTCCGTCTTTTTCTTGGAGCGCCTTGGTGATATTAACGCAGGCAAAACCACATACAGCATTGCCAACTGTAGCATGCGCACGCTCGCGCGAAAGAGAAGTCTTCTTCCTCTTGTTCTTCTAGAGCCTTTATGGTGATAATTACTCAGGCAAAACCCGATTATCTCCGAGCCAGCTCCTGAATCATCTTTCACTTCGTGGATATTGCGTGATCTTTTCTATCTATCTATCTATCTATCTATCTATCTATCTATCTATCTATCTATCTATCTATCTATCTATCTATCTATCTATCTATCTATCTATCTATCTATCTATCTATCTATCTATCTATCTATCTATCTATCTATCTATCTATCTATCTATCTATCTATAACTCGCTCGACGTCACCCTAAGGCGTCAACACATGACATCGTAATTTGCTCAAATGTTTGCCAATTCCGGAGGCACTAAAAAACCACGTGAGGCGCAGAAAACCTGCAATGCCTCCGATCATGGAGTCAGTGCAAAACCACGTTAGGTGCAGAAAGCTGGTAGGGGGATAAATGGAATCCACCGAGGAGAAAAATAAGATGATCGCTTTCGCTTTCGAGTTGTCTTAGGCGAATGTATAAGAAACCGCTTGACTTATTATCCGCACAACATCGTGGCCTGTGTCGGTGGACGGTGCTGGAATCTCTTCAGGGCGCCCAGGTTTGTCGACGACATACGGTACTGTGAGTTCGAGTCCTTCAGCCTTGCTGGTCAGCCAGGTCAGAGTTGGACAGTCGGGTCTCGCACTGCTCCGACGTGTGTGTTGGTGTCATTGGGCCCTCGACTAAGGTTCCCCTCATAAGAACGTCGCATATTTCATTAGTTTTTCTGTTCTGTTCTTTGTGCTTTGCGCGATGGTACGTGGCTGGTATTAGCAAAAAGTTGCAGTGCTGATTCCAAGCGTCCATGTGGTTTGTAATAAACGATATGGTGTAATAATGTAATAAACGATATGGTGGCAATGTAATAAACGATATGGTGGCAACACTGCAATTTCCCCATCGATATAAATCTAGTCTGCACAGTCCACAGGTGCCGAACTACATTGCGTAACTATAAAAAAAATATCGGTATTGCAAAAACAACTCCACTAATCACTGCTTCAACCTTTCCGGTTCCTCCCATACTGCAGCACCCTAGTGCTCGTTGTCCTTAGAGTCGGATAATGAATATATCAAAAGCAGAAATTTTGTCGTAACATATGTCGGAACCATGATGCTCTTGCATATACACCTAAGCAACAACCTGAGGTTCTTCGTCTTATAAATTACGAATGGCAGTTCTCCAACGGGCAAGACGGGTTTCGTGTGGGTGAGGTTTCAGAAGGGTGACGTCACGAGCCACCTGCGCACCACACGTCGTTTATGTGGCACCTGTCAGCGCATCCACACTGACCGCAAGTGACGTCAGAGATGCGCATATTTATGCACAACGTAACAATATTAACGGTAAAAAAGTCACACGTTTCGATATGCATTCACATAAGACGACGAGTTTTGACTGCATACTGCACCTGCCCTTCGTCTTTCTGAGAGATTCGTAACAGCTAATGTCCGTTTTAACCGCAGGTAATTTCTAATAATGACAATTATTCGGGTTTCACGTCGCAGAACGACAATATGATTGAGTATGAGAGACGCCGTAGTGGAGTGATCCGGAAATATCGACCTCCCCGGGCTCTTTAGTGTACCCCTAAATGAAAGCACACGGGCCTCTGGCATTTTGTCTGCATTCAAATGCCATCCCCGCGGCCGGGATTCTGTCGCGCGACCTTCGAGTCAGCAGTCGAGGTCAGTTACTTCTTTCCTACCAGTGTAAATGCTGGGCACACTGGAAAATAAATGTTGGACCTTTCGGCCAAAAATTATACGTTTGGCTTTGTATCGTTGACGTAATCCCTCGAACACATACTAGCGAGTTGTCGAATACATACTAGCGAGAGAAACATATATTTTGATGATAATGTCAGCTCTCTTAACTGCGCAAAAGTTCTTCATGTCACAAAAATTAGCTAAGGTTGTCCCACAGAGTTCCTGCGCAAGTTCTCATTGGATAGGATAGGAATGTCTCTGGGCTAAGCTGACTATTTTTCTTGGTTTTTTTAGGTTTCATTCTACTATATGCATTCTACGATAGGAGAGCCGCATAGAGGAGTCTCCACGTAGATTAATTAAGAGAGCACGTGCGTCTTAGAACAAATCATTAAACCGTACACTCCTGAAAGCAATCCCACTTCTATTTGAATGGGCCAGACATACAGTATGAAATCTTATGGGGCCAGAAGTACAGCGCTCAGGTTATTTATGCATTCATTTAATTATTTAAAGATTTTTATATATATTGTCGCGAGAGGAAACAACAAACATGGAACTTGAAGCGAACGGCTGTTTACTTTGGGCCACAACAGCCACCAACTTCATCGCTCTCTTCTTCCGCCACCACTAGCGCGTGGCATTACCCTCTCCCCACAAAAGAAAAAAAGGAGAGAGAGACATCGTATTGATGCGGACGCCCTGAATAACAGTGAAAGCTTAGAAAAAAAATTGTGTCTCTTGCACAGCACACGGGCGAGAAAAAAGAGTTGGGAAAGAAATGCACAATGGTCCTGAAGGCAGGCTCGGCACCACAACGTTCGTGACTTACAGTCAACGGAAATGGTACGGCTTCATCCTGGAGACATGAACAACATCCGAGGAGCATAACCTGTGGGAGTGGTGCGATGTGTCTGCTGGAACAACTTCGTAGTTTACTTCACTGAGGCGACGAAGAACTCTGGAGGGTCCAAAGTACCGGCACAACAATTTCTCGGAGCGCCCTCGTCGACGTAGAGGGGTCCAAACCCAGACTAGGTCGCCAGTCTCATATGTTACAGTTCTGTGATGGGTGTTGTACATGCGAGCATGCGTATGCGCGCTAGCTTCCGTGCTTCTTCGGTGATCTGAACAAATACATCTGTATCCGGGGTAGTCACGTCCGGCGGAGTGGGTTGTAGCATGCCGTCAAGCATCGTGGTGACGTCGCGGCCGTAAACCACACTAAAAGGAGCAAAGCAGGTGGTTTCCGGAAGAGCAGTGTTGTAGGCAAATGTGACATATGGGAGGATTTCGTCCCGGTTCTTGTGATCCTTGGCGACATACATCGAAAGCGTATCTGCAATTGTTTACTTAAGGAGTTCGGCTAACCCGTTCGTCTGCGGGTGGCACGCAGTTGCTGTTCGGTGTGTCGTACTACTCAGCCGCAGGATATCTCGGAGCAACTGTGCTGTAAATTCAGTACTACGATCTGTGATGACGACAGCGGGGGCACCATGGCGGAGAACGATGTTTTTGACAAAAAAATTTGCCACATCGGAAGCAGTTGCTCACTGAACGGCTTGGGCTTCGCAGTATCTAATCAAGTAGTCGGTGGTGACAACAATCCAGCGGTTATCAGCTGAAGATTTCGGAAACGGGCCGAGTAAATTCATCCTGACCTGTGCATAAGGTCCGTCAGGGGGTCGTACAGGCTGAAGCAGACCAGCTGGTTTGATCGGTAGATTTTTGCGGCGTAGGCAAGCTGTGCAAGTCTTGACGTACTGCCTGACGGTTTTTGTAAGTGTCCGCCAGTAGTATTTCTGCTTGATCCTCGCCAGAGTACGCGCAAAGCCAAGATGCCCGGACGATGGTTCGTCGTGGCGTGCACGCAAAATGTCGTCGCGGAGAGCAGCAGGAACGACTAGGAGGTAAACAGTTTTCGTTGGATTAAATTTGCGCTTGTAGAGGACGTCGTTGAGTAGACAGAAAGATGACAAGTCACGCGCAAACTGACGTGGGAGTTGTGGGCGACGTCGCTCAAGGTATTCGATCAGTGGTTGCAGTTCTAAGTCATTGCGTTGCTGCCGAGCCATGTTTAAGGATGTTAGAATAGAAAGGCAACTGAAATCTTCGGCATTGTTTTCCGTAGCGGTCTCGATGGGTGCGCGGGAAAGACGGTCGGCGTCGGTGTGTTTCTGGCCAGACTTGTAAACTATTGTTATATAGAATTCCTGTAACCGAAGGCTCTATCTTGCGAGACGGCCTGACGGATCTTTCAGATTTACCAGCCAGCAGAGAGAGTGGTGGTCACTGACGATTCGAAAGGGGCGTCCGTACATGCATGGCCTGAATTTTGTAATAGCCCATACGACTGCCATACATTATTTTTCAGTCGTGGTGTAGTTTTTCTCCGCAGATGACAACGTGCGGCTAGCGTAGGCAATAACGCGTTCCGTGCTATCCTGCTATTGCACGAGAATGGCTCCGAGACCAAGGTTGCTTGCATCAGTACGTACTTCTGTGTCTGCTTATGTGTCAAAGGGAGGATCGGCGGCGTTTGTAGGAGTTTTTGAAGGTCGCGGAACGCGTCTGATTGTTCGGGACCCCAGACGAAGGCGACCTCGTCCTTGACGAGTTGTTGCAGGGGTTCGGCGATTTTCGAAAAATTTGGCACAAAACGGCGGTGGCGGTAATACGCACAAAGGCCCAGAAAGCGGCGTACATCATGCTATGTCTTCGGGATGGGGAACAAAACAGCTGCTATGGCGTTTTCAGGGTCGGGTCGAACACCGCTACTGCTCACAATATGGCCGAGGAATTTAAGCTCCTCGTATCCAAAGTGACACTTTTCCGGCTTCAGAGACAGGCCGACGGTGCGAATAGCCAGAAGAACCGCCTCAAGCCGCTCAATGTGCTTTTCAAACGTCGTGGAAAAAACGACTACGTCGTCTAAATACACTAAACACGAATGTCACTTGAGGTCAGGCAAAAATGTGTCCATCATTCGTTGGAATGTGGCTGGAGCGGAGCTCAGTCCAAAAGAGAGGACTTGAAATTCGTAGAGACCGTCAGGTGATATAAACGCCGTTTCTTCTCGGTCCCTTTCGTCTACTTCAATCTGGCAATACCCGCTACGGAGATCCATCGAAGAGAAGTTACCCTTTGTACGCTACTACAGGAGAGCGACAAGCTCAACGTATGCGATGGCCCCAGAATAAGCGTGGCTCACGTATGTTACGTGCCACTTGTGCCTGTGCGTTGGCTTGCTCAGAAAAAGAAGGGGGACTACATAGGGTACTAAATTTTCTGCCAACTAATAGCGGCGGCGCTTCCCTTGCATCGAGGTAACACAGCAATACAGCTGAGTGGTTTAAAATAAAACTGAAAAACGGCTTTGCTCTTCAAGCAACGTTGTAGCGTGCGAAAGTCACAATACTAAGGCACAATACAACATAATAATGCATCAAAATGCTTGTAATACTGCGTCACAATACTATCCCGTATTGTGCAACATAGTATCATCACACAATCTTCTAAGTGGGCCGTCAGTGTCGGGGATGGTCGAAGCCCACTTCGGGAATGGGCCCAATCCCTTTTAATCGCGCGTAAGCTCAATTCTCGTACTGGCCAAAGACAGTTTTTTTGACTGCGACGAAAAAATATTTTGGGAGTGGGCCAAGTAAATTTGTGGAATGCCTCTGGTCGTGAGTCAACTCATTCCTCGTTGTGGGCATGGCCAATTTTGGGGTGGGCCAAGTCCGTTTTGATTTTAGGAAGGAAGAAAATGCTGTGCCCTAACACAAATTTGAGCACGGACCAAGACATTTCTCAGCCAAGTTCAACTAAACTTGCCAATGGTGAAGTACGGCCAAGGTCATTCCAAGGCTAAATGGTGGGCCATGCCATTTCCTCGACATGTACATTTCCACGCTTGACCTTCATATCCTGCAATCTCACTGCCAGGTTGTGCATTACTTTGTGCTATGTGCTCTACTACGCTAATAAGGCGGCAATAGGGACTAGTTGGTACGTCTTCACGCTTCTCTACTACGCGTTGTACTGCGCTCTGTGCTGTGCGAGAACTGTAAGCAGCTATCGCAATACATAAAGTGCTCAGCAGCCTTCGCTGGTGAGCACCCGCAAAATGAGCCTGTGTTAACGCGATAGCGTTAAAGAGCTCGTTTCGCAGAAATTCCTGCGTTGGTGTCGGCATCGGTGCCGGCGTGGTTGGTTGTGAGCGAAAAATCATCATCTTGTCCGTGAACGAAAAATCGAGAAAGATGCAAATAAAATAAATAATATAAAAATCGCGAGATCCCACTCATGCTGGGACTCGACGTCATGCGAAGCAGTAGGCGACTAGTGGCCTCTACAACGTTTTTTTATTGATTTCACTGAAGCGTTGCGACTTCGACCGACTTCTTTGTGCATTTATACTAGTTATGGGCATATCGTGGGCAGACCCGTACAGAAGAATGTTTTTCGGGGGGGGGGGGGGGTGCGGCGCTTGCTGAAAGCCTCGAGTATTTGAGCAAAGCGCCTTTTTTGATGAAACCAAGTAATGGAAGAATCAACAATATGGGTGTCTAGAAGCCCCCTCCCCTTTTCCCTGATCCCCCCCCCTCCTGGCTACGGCGTTGATAGGGGGCTTACCAGGCACGCCGACTACACTGACATCGAAATGCCATTCTATGGTCCGACGTAACGTCGGTACTAACTTTAGAGCACAGATGTCAGTTCTATCGAAATGGACTGTACGCGAGGGTGCGATGATGTGCATATCATAAGAAGCGGTTTTTACCGCATTCCTCCTGGTTGAGCAATGGTTGACCATAGCTTGGCAAGACATACGAATAATATGTAATGTTTATTATATTGCTATAAAAGCCGACAGGGAACACAAGAACCACCGTTAACATTGGTGCGATATGACGCAATTGTATGGTCTTTTTCTTAAGCTGTTTCAAGCACTAACGTAGCTGTGTGGTAGAACACACCACTGCCACGCAGAATGATTACGGCTCTAACCGCGATTTTCAACCTTTCGCTGCTCTGATATTTTTCTCACTTTCTGCCGCACAAGCTCCATAACGCCATCGCGCAACGATTTGTTAAAGCCTGTCATCGCCGTTCCTAGTTTGATACAATCTGTCAATCACCTGTCGCTCATACCTGTATTCCATGGGCCTTGGTATGCGGGTATGTGCCACACGTGACCGAAGGAAAGGGTTTCATGATGTACGGGACAAGTATCCCATGCTATTCATGTATTATTCTGTTCATTCCGTTCGTCATACACTAATTCCTTGCCATGGAAATTTTGGTATGTGCCAAGATAAGCAGACGACAACGAGAGCGCCCAGACGTAGGCGGCTAGACAGAAAGATAATAGATAGAAACGGCCAAAGTTCCTTTGCTTCGCTAAAAAAATTACACCATTTTCCGCTAAAGGGGAACATGAGGCGATGCGAAGCCGGAGCACTTGCACGATCGCGTTCCGTTGGCGTTCTTTGGGCATGCTACCGACCTCGCGTCGTGGAACGCGAAGAGAAACGCTACGCGCGTCTTGTCTTCCCTCTAGCCTGGCCGTTAATTCTCACAGGGCGAGCGGGGAACGCAGTCGGCAGGCGTGCGAGTGGGGGGCAGCGTAGGAGAGGAGAGAGAGGGGGAGGGGACGCGCATGCGCTGGTGCTCATCGCGGCGTTGCGCAGGAGAGAATTTCGGCATGTCTAGCCCGCGTTTCAGAGGAAGAGTGGAGAGGGGGAAGGGAGAGGGGAGGGAGATGGAAGTGGAGTGAAGGGGAGAGGGGACGTGGAGAGGGGAAGGAGGGGAGATGGGAAGTGGAGAGGGTATGCGCATGCGCAGTAAGGGTGGTCACGCCGCACACCGCCACCACCGGATTGAACTCCGCCATAAGATACTTCGCATCTAAAATGCTTCGCGTTTAAAACTTCGGCTGGAGTGAGAATCGACTCGATGCCGTCTGCGTGGCAAGCAGGTGTTCTACCACAGAGGCATGCTATCGCTTGAAACTGATTCGTAAAAGAAACACTATATGGATGTTATGTAATGCATTGAAAGGAGTCTCCTTAATCATATGCGTGCGCACAGGGCGGGGCGCAGGGGGGGCGGCCGCCCCCTCTAATCACCTAAGAGGGGGCGCAAAATCTGCCCCATACATTGACTTAGTAGGGTTGGGGGCGCTGCGATGTACCTTCGCCCACCCCTAATGGGGAACCCTGCGCACGCCTATGTCCTTAATGCATATTATATTGCGCAGCAGAAGCGTAGAATCGCGCCAGGCGTCTAAAGGTATCAATTGCGCAAAGAGTGGGTGTTTTAAATGCCCACCCATTACAAAGCGCTCAGACATAGTTTATCATCATCAGTGGCAACAGCATCAAGAAAGTGAGCAGCTGCGTAGGTTCACATCTTGCGTTACACCCACGTGGTGGGCGATTCGATGATTTGCAAAAGAACTAATTATGGCGTAGTGGGTACTTAAGAACCGTACTTGCAGTAGACAATCTAGGATAGTTCGAAACAGCGAACATACGCGCAGTCATTCGTTTCCTTACGGCACGGTTGAGGCATGCACCGAGAACCGAAGCTAGGCTAGCATTTGAGAAGACGATGTGCAAGGAACCTGATTATGCTATCGGGTTCTACTCTTGAAGGCGAAGCTCAAGCGTCCTCCAAGATTTTTGGAATGAGAGAATGGTTTGTAGCACCATGTACTATGGGAGGGCTGTGTGCAGCTATCGATAACAATCGGTCTATCCCGCAAAGTTGCACACTGGCTTACGTAGCGATCACAGCCACTTATTTAAAGACGCTATACTTAATCATTATTCTGAGGGTGAGCGGTGTGATTAGAGGGGCGCCGCGCCCAGCGAGGAGAAACTACCGCTTGCCATCGCGTGCTTTCTCCCATGACTCTTCTTCATCGCGGCCGTCGTACCGCGTGGCCGTTCGCTTCTCAAGTCTCCTTGCTAACGCAATGGCTGCCGTAAAACGGAAGAACATGGCTGTTCTCCGCAAAGCTGACGATGATAAACGCAGTTCACTGAAGAGAAAAGAACTCTGGTGTCGTCGCTGCGTACAGCATCCCACGGAGCACGCTGAGTATGATATTGAAAAACAACGCCAATATTAGGGCCAAGGCAGACTAGAGGCTTCAGGCGCCCGACGAGTACGCAGCTCTGGGTTTGAAGATGTTGAGTCGTTGTTTAGATCGATACCGTCTTTTCTCGCCCAGAACCCGGTCCTGCAGATATCCCGCACCCCATAATGAAACCGCGTAAAAAAAAACAAATAGAAAAAAAAAACATCGCCGCGTATTACTGTAAGCTTCCTTCCTTGCATTATCCTAAAGTAGTGCCGTGAAGCCAGCTTGCGCAACGAAATTAGCACCGAAAATACGCAAATTCTTTAAAAATATAATATCAAACTATACAATACATCCAACTGCCATTTTCTAGCGAGTTCAATATATGCAGCTTCGACTTTATCTCAAAAGCTGCGCAAGAGCTGTACCTTCCCCTAGGCAAGCATGAATTACCAATTACTGGGCATCCGTCTCTACGTTCGGAATTCCCGCAAAGGAAATAACCGAGAAGTTTATTAGTGTATAATAAAAGGTACCCGCATCACTCACCGCTTCTTTAAGTGATGATGGCTTTGGAGTAATTGTTGAATGAGCATAATCTAGGAGTTTACTGCAATCAGTCAAGCATATGCGGAGTTTTAGGGATCTGTCGCATGTTCCAAGCGCTTTCTCTCATCTTTGGTCCCAACGTGCACACCGGAAGCTACACTCATAGCGATGACAAGAAATAGGAAGCCATGTCAGAGCGGGTCATAAGCTGGATCATTTAAGCGAAGCGACGTTTGGGTTATGTTTTCACAGGAGGCTCGACCGCAAATCGGCAGCCTTTCTGTCTACTATGTTCCAAATGTACTGCAGGGCACCACTCACTGCGAAGCACTTTTTTACCGAACGAAAGCGCACTGATCTATCTATCTATCTATCTATCTATCTATCTATCTATCTATCTATCTATCTATCTATCTATCTATCTATCTATCTATCTATCTATCTATCTATCTATCTATCTATCTATCTATCTATCTATCTATCTATCTATCTATCTATCTATCTATCTATCTATCTTGCCGCTCACGTTTTGCAGCTTTCATCATTTCGTTGACTCTGTCTATAGCAAACCAGACATGGTATGACATGAGTATACCACGAACCTGAATAATAAATCATGAAAGAAAGAAGTGGAAAATTTAAGCGCTCGTTTTTCTTTGTTATACACAATATTAATGAGCACTAACAGACAATAACGCCAAGAAAAATATAGGGGATGTTGTCAGTAGTAAATTTAATTTAAATGTGAAGAAAGAAGTGCGGACGAAAAGTTAACTTGCCGTGGGCAGGTTCGGTCCCTGTGTCTGTTAGTGCTCATTAATATTAATGATAGATCATGACACGCGTGTCATATATACTACGTCACCAGAAACATGACAGGCAGCTGTCTGGATGCCATGTTGGCCTTTTCATTAACTTCCTACATACCACCCCACTGAGTCCAGCCGACGCCTCGAGGTCTTTCCTTACATCCGGGAAATTTTCGTGGGTTTGGCAGAAGTGCCTTCGCACAGAAGTGGTCTATGATTTAGTGTACTTCATCATGTACTTACTAGGCGGTCGCTGTATGCAGCCGTCCTTACACTGACAGTGCTACGCAGCTCAGGGCAGCTGACAACTCAGCGACAAAGTCTGTGTTTAGTGCAAAGTGTGAATAATGCTCTGAAATAGTATTTACTCCATTAAGGAAGGCGGACGCACGTCGTGCCGGCTCCGCAGTTTTCACATGATTCTCGGCAAACAATCGAGGCTTTTTGTTAAATCTTTCGCACCAGTGGACGAAGGAAGGTCTCGGGATCGTCTGGACACTACGTTTGCACAGGTGGACCACATCTGTTCGGTGCATCAACCGTGTTTTCTGAGTCGCCACGCCGACGCGGCAGCTAAGCTCAACGAACGCGCACTCGACGCCAGTGTCTCTGCCGCCGCGGCGGTGGGGAGAGTTCATACGAACGCGCCTTCGGAGCTGTTCGGGACCCCCGTTCCTCTTCGAGGGCTCGAGTGGTGTCGAAATGGAGGTTGTGAGTGTGGAAGGAGAAGAAATACAACCGGAAGAGTTTGGAAAAGAATCAGGCTGGTGCGAAGTGAGAAGAGGCGCCAAGACGCAAGTCGGCGGGGAGACGGCTCGCCGGGAAATAAGCAGCGAGGGACGCCCTTTGTCGGGGAGACGCCTAAGGAACAAGTGGAAGAACGAGCGGAACGTACAAAAATCATCAAGGCGAGTCGGCTGCCCAATCTGCCGACGGAAGATTATAGAGTGATCGTGCGTCCACATGGCGGGCTTAACGTCTCAGAATATAGATGGACCGCATATATTGCTGCCTGCGGAACGCTGCGGGGGTCGGCCGGGAGACGGCAGAGGAAGACAGCATGTGCATTAACAACACGCAGAACATACTGGTCATCAGCACGCCATCCGAGGAGCGAGCCCGACGGTACGGGGCCATTACCAGACTGGGAATAGGTGAGAAAGAATTTGAGACCAGTGCGTACAGGGCAGGCCCGGAGAACACGTCAAAGGGACTCATACGAGGAGTATCCAAGGAGGAGAGCCCTGAAGCCATCTTAAGCAACCTGGTGACGCCACGGAATCCAGGAGTCCTTCATGCGAAAAGAATGGGAAACACGGACAATTTGATTGTACTGTTCGAAGGATTTCACGTTCCAAGATATGTGAAGTATACAGCAATGCTAGTTAAATGCACGCTGTACAGGAAGCACACCGATGTCTGCTGCAGTTGTGGGAGACTGGGACATAGAGCAGACGTGTGCCCAAACCCCAACGACAAGGTGTGCAGAGGCTGTGGAAGCAAGAATCCAGCTCAAGATCACATGTGCGAGGTGGAATGCCAGTTATGCGGTAAGGATCACCCCACTGGAGACAAGAGGTGTAAGGCAAGATACAAGATACCGTACCTGGTTAGAAGACGTCGCTGGGAACGGACGAGGAGAGAAGAGGAGGAAGCAAGGGCAGCGTGCGTTGAAGCCTGCCACAAGTACAATGTCTTCAGCGGATTACACAGCAACGGCCACAAAGAGCCAACAAGCAAGCAGTCGGACAAAGACACAAACAAGCAGAACAGCGGGAACGGCCTGGAAAGAGACCGATCCGGATCCTTCCCGAGGCTTACCGGGGGAAAGATTCCAGGAAGATCCAGGTCCCGGTCCAAATCCCGATCGAGATCAAGGCCCAGGTCTAATTCGAGAGCTAACCAAGGTGGTGGCGGCAGCAGCGCTCAGGTGAGCTTTGCAAGTATGGTCTCCGGCACTGCTTCTCCAACTCATGCTATTGGGTCCGCCTTAGAACAGGAAATGACGCAGATTAAGAAAATGTTAGAACAGATTACTAGAGAGAACCTAACGCTTAGAGAGGAAATTAAACAACTCAAAGAAGAAAATGCGAAGCTCCAGCAGCAGAGGAAAACGGGTACGATGACTAACACACCCTCTGTTAACAGAACGCCAACGCCTAGTCGAACTCCGACATCTGTTCCCGCAAAAATGAGCGGGCAGTCACCGCCACCTAAAAGGAGAGCTCAGGAAAAAGCAGAGGAACCGGTGACTTCTCAATCAGCGAGGTTAAAGGAATGTTTAAGGAAATGGTCGATGCACTACAAAATCAAATTACAAACATGTACGTAGAGATGAAACAGCGATTTGACGGACTCGAGCACAGAGTAACAACCATAGAGAGCGCGCAAAAGGACGTTAGGTCGGCTGGTGCGGGGCCGGTTAAAAGCAAACCGTATAGCAGACCACCCACAGTGGAAAATAGCAAGGTCACCGGGGAGGATTCTATAAACAAACATGGCGCCACATAATATGTACAGCATATGGCAGTGGAATTGCCGCGGGTACCGCAGAAAACGGGGAAATCTGCAGCAATTCGTAATCGACAGGGAGGCGCCAGATGTCATCGCCCTGCAGGAGACCGGGGGACGGCAAAATTATCGGGGTACAAATCGTATAGTACTTCTGGCGAGAAAGGGACTGCCACGACTCTAGTACACAGAAACCTCGCGGCTGTGGAGCACGATACGGAAATGTACAGCATAGACCACGTCCTGATCGAAATAATTTCCTCCCGTAAGGGAGAGGGAAGCCTCTTTGTGCTTAACATTTACAGTACACCTCGACACAAGCCGAAATTTGGTCCACTTTTCCGTAAAGCGTTGAGCATAGCGGACGGACAGGCTCTCGTCATAGTCGGCGACTTTAATGCACCGCACGCGGCTTGGGGATACTCTATCGAGAATATAAAGGGTCGCAACTTATGGACAGACGCTCAACACGAGGGCCTTACGCTGATAACGAATCCTGAGGCACCCACTAGATTAGGAAACAGCGTAAGTAACGACACGTACACCGGACCTAACATTTACGAAGAACGTACCAGATTCGCGATGGGTAAACACGCAGCAGAATTTTGGCAGCGATCATTACATCGTAGTTACAGCGGTGCATGCAGGCCCTCAGAAAAAGAAGGGCAGAAAACTGGCGCTCGTAGAATGGGACACTTTCCGCAAAATCAGAGAGGAGGATGGGGAGGAGGCCACACTGGATATAGAGAAATGGGTGGAGAAACTCCAACAGAGTGTAAAGAAAGCCACCAAAATCGTTCCCGAGGAGGCGGGGATGGAGGAGGTGGATAGCAAACTATTGCACATGTGGGAAGCGAAAACAGTATCCAAAAGCGATGGAAGGGCCAAAAACACAATCGCAATTTAAGAAATAAAGTAGCTGCATTAGACAAGGAGATAGAGGTACGTGCGAATCGGCTGACCCAACAACACTTGGAAGCCACGTGTAACTTGATGGAAAGAGAAATTAGAATGTCCAAGACTTGGAACATTCTCCGAAGTCTCCTAGACCCGCAAAGCACAAAGACTGCACAGAGGCATAATTTGCAACAAGTAGTACATAACTATGCAGGAACAGAGGAAGAGCCCTTCCACGAACTTCGGCAAAAATATTTTACAGACACAACCACGGAACCACTTCCCGAGTACAAGGGGTAGGACAACGTTAAACTCGATGCTAGTATATCGGAGGCCGAGGTTAGATTCGAGCTCGCTCGACTAAACCCGAGGTCTGCGCCTGGGCCCGATGGAATAACTAACAAGACGCTCAGAAACTTGGACGACGAGTCCATTAAGGCCCTCACTGAGTACATGAATAAGTGTTGGGAGAGCGGAACCATTCCGATTCAATGGAAGACTGCCCAGGTAATTATGATTACGAAGCCAGGAAAGAAACCACAGTTGGATAACCTTAGACCAATTTCACTTACTTCATGCATAGGCAAACTCATTGAACATTGAACATTGTTTATTTTGCAGGAAAAAAAATACAAATTTCCCTGCGGGAGGCAAAGACTAAAGGACTCATGGAGCACGTCATCCTTACGCGACTCACTAACCACATGGAGGAGAACGGACTCTTCCCCACACACCATGATCGGCTTCAGACCAAAATTATCAACGCAAGACATTATGTTACAGCTTAAGCATCAGATACTAGACGAGGGGACTCGATCTCTGGACTCTAAGGTTATCCTTGGTCTCGATCTCACTAAGGCCTTCGATACCATCACACATAGAGCCATCTTAGAGAATCTTCAGGGATTGGGGATAGGACAACGAACCTACGCGTATGTGAAAGTTTTCCTCTCCAACCGAACAAGACGAATTGCAATCGGAGAGGCAAGGTCCGAAGAGATAGAATTCGGCAGTAGGGGGACGCCACAGGGTTCGGTGCTGTCTCCCTTTTTATTTAATGTGGCGATGATCGGCCTGCCCGCAGAACTCGACAAGATAGAGGGCCTCAGACATAGCGTGTACGCAGATGACATCACCCTCTGGGTGACGGGTGGGAGCGACGGCAAAATTGAAGAGATATTACAGGAGGCCGTTCACAGGGTAGAGAGATATGTTGAAGGTAAGGGGCTAAAATGCTCTCCTCACAAATCGGAATTGCTCATTTATAGACCCACATGTTGGGGACGAAAAAGCCTGCAGGAAAGGCCAGACATTGCGATATTCGCTGGGGGAAATAAAATACCCACGGTAGCGAACCTAAGAGTCCTAGGCCTCCGTATATCTGAGAACGGTCACAATGGAGAAACTATAAGGATATTAGAGAACAGCGTCTACCAAACAATCAGACTGATCAAAAGAATAGCCAACAAAAACTATGGTATGAAGGAGCACAACTTAGTTCGTTTAGTCCAAGCCTTTGTCGTCAGCGTCTTTGTGTATGTCGCCCCATATCTTAAACTACACGCAGCCGAACACAACAAAATAGAGTGCATCATGAGGGAAGCATATAAACAAGCAATAGGACTACCAATAAATACGTCGAACGACAAATTCTCGGCGCTAGGACTACATAACACGCTCGCAGAGCTGATAGAGGCCCACACGGTGGCACAGTATGACCGGCTAACACAGAGCCCCACGGGCAGACATATTTTGGACACAATTGGGGTCACGTATGACGTACAACATGGGGTCAAAAAAGACTTTCCGCGGGAAGTGAGGGAACATATCATAGTACCCCCATTACCTAGAAATATGCATCCTGAGCATCACCAAGATAGAAGGATAGAAAGGGCGAAAACACTGCATAAAAAATTCAGCAATGATCGGGACGTGATCTATGTAGATGCAGCGGAATACGAGAATGGCCGAAACATGGCCATAGTAGCAACGAATATTCAAGGGGACTCCAAGGTCAGTGGCACTATACGTACAGGAAAAGCAGAAGTGGCGGAGGAGGTGGCTATAGCAATAGCACTAGCCTCCACAAAAGCCCTCGTCATAATCAGCGACTCCAAACCGCTGTTAAAAATTATGCGAAGGGAAGGATCTCGCCGGAAGCGCTAAGAACTCTAGCTAACTTTCGCGCCGAGCGGCTTGTCCATATTATATGGGCGCCGGCTCACTCCTCCCTCCCCGGGAACGAAATCGCGCACGACCTGGCTCGAGAATTGGCAGGCCGAACAGGTGCAGCGCGAAGCCCGGTGACGGAGAGAGACCGCATGGTTAGTTACGAGGAGATCACAAAACACTACAGGCTAGGAAGGGCTCGCTTTCCCCCAACACACCTCGCTAAGCAAGCAGCAGGCGACGGCCTGGCGCCTCTTACAGACGAACACGTTCCCGAATCCGGTCGCGCATCACTACTATTACCCCGAGTTATACTCCGATATGTGTAGGTTTTGCAATCAAAGGGCGGACCTGAATCACATATTGTGGGCTTGCCTCAGAGTGCCAGGGCAAGACACAT